>NC_092206.1:5870072-5885577 GCF_043381705.1 Parasteatoda tepidariorum
AAAAAAACAGCGAACTGAAACTTAATTGCCCTTATCGCTCTAATCTAAAGCATGGGAAAAGTCACGTGAGAGTAGGCGGTGACGTATCGATTTCGTGCCATATCGGTCATGACGTCAGGTCGTGACGTCATGACCGATAAAAGTATTTAATTAAATTTAGTAAGTAAGAACTAATTTAGTAAGAAAGAAAAGTATTTAAATAAATTAATTAATGTAAATAAAGTAAGTAAGTATTAATTAAATTTTAAGTAAACTCAATCATTAACCCCCCCCCCCTCTCTTCTGGTTGCACGCCTGCTTTAAGGACCCGTTTATTACGAGCACTCGGATTTAACGAGTACATGTTACGGTCCCTTTGTGCTCGTTATAAACGAGTTCGACTGTATATGCAATCAAAGTATGCAATTGATGTAAGCAAATTTTAAGAGAAAAAGCATATCCAAGATGGGTGAATATTGGCCCAATGAGTTCCCAAGTTATTTTGCTACTAGGAATATTAAATATATTACATAATGTGTTTTTATTTCTTTTAATTGCCCTACGATTTTTCATCATACCCATTTCTCTCTCAGTAGCAAAGATTTATAAATGCATTTTTTTTAACATTTTATTCTTTTTAATACCACTAATTTGATATACAAATCAATTCATTAAAGTTGTATTAATGAGCTATTTTTTTAGTAAATTAAACAGCTTTATATTTGCGTTAAAACTGACATAACTTGATAGAGATACGAAAAACATTCTTAAAAAAAATGTGTACTTTATTTCTCGTACAATTTCTCTTTGAAGATATTGAGATCTTCGGATAAAAGTTATGTTATCCTGGATTATTTTGAGAGAATGAATCACGCGTACCCATAGATAACAATATTTGTTGTTCTCTAAACAACAAATGTAAACAAAATTATTGTGTATTCTAAACAGTTTTCTTTTATTTCCTACACAATGAGATCACAAACAATAGGTTTTTCACACTGAAATTGAACCTTATTGAACAAAAGGTGTGGGACGTTTATTTTTCATTTTGTAAAATAACCAATATTATACACTTTTTTTTTCCTCCAATATTTCTGACCTTCTTCCTCCCCTTTGTCACACAATGACACACTTAATCTTACCTCCATCTCTTTGTCACAATTGTGTGCACTACACCTTGCCCCCTTTATGAGAAAGAGACACACTTTAATATACACCCTACCTCCTTATCACACGTTACGCTATAATTCAAATTTTAATTTTCCACTTTAACTATGTTGTTGTTGTTAATTTACGTCGCACTAGAGCTGCACAATGGGCTATATAAAAAACACTTGGTTTCAGTGNTGATCCGAAGACATACCATCACAATTTTTATCCTCTGCGGAGGGGATAGCACCCCCCTATAAACTGTGTTCACTATAGCGGGGTTTGGCTGTATTTCAAATTCTAATTCTCAACTTTACGTTTTTTAGTGATACTTCACTATACACCCTATCACCCGAATCACATGTCACGCTATATTATAAAAAAAAAATTCTTATTTCTAATTTTAATTTTGAGCTTTCACAACGTTTTTTGCAACGTTGTAATTTTGAGTTTTAACAACATTGAGCCTTAACGGTATATTATAAAATTTTATTTCTAATTTTAATCTTGAGCTTTAACAACACTTCACTACACTCCCTACCCCCTTATCAACTGTCACGCTGTATTACATAATATTATTTTTCTAATTTTAGTTTTGAGCTGTAACAACGTTTTCTTAATGGCTTATTTTAACGGAAAATTTTATTATTTCAAGGCAACAAACGTATTACTAATAACACAAAAACGTTTAATATGCTGATTTTCAATATTTTCAATTTAACCAAAATCGGAATGTCCTATTTCTTGTTATCCCTTCCTTCCCCCTTCTCTGAAATTATCATAATTTCCCATTCAAGTTTTGATAAGAACGGCTCAATTACACACTGAATTTCTTTCTTTCTTTTTTTTTTCTTCAGTCTTAGCTTTCTCTAAAAAATTGTCATTATGATAATTACTGTAATAAACTATTCAAATTGTATTGCTTCATGCTGATTTCAAACTATTTACATGTGATACGAACCTATGTTAGAAGAATATTTATGTACCTACCTGCAAAACTTTTACACATTGAATTAAATTTATTTCTGACATGTTTGAAAAACGTATGTAAAATTTCTATTTTACAGAGTACATTTGGCAACTTACCCTAACAGTAAAATAACTTGGCCCGCATTGGGCCAATATTCTTGAATCTTCGCTCAATAAGGATTCAACGGGCCGATATTTTTCCAATATTGGCCCTATATAGGATTTTCCAATTCACCCGATATTTTACAGCCACTTTATAACCCATATCGGTCCTTTAAATGGAATTGTCAGATATACCTGATATTTTATGTTCATCCTTTAGCCAAAGTAGGTTCTATATTGACCAATGTAAGCCATTCTATGAGCAATGTTAAAAAATCTCGACATCCCAATATGGGTCCCTCGGTACATGTTCTTATTGGATCCATATTGAACCAATTTTGAACTCAACTGGGGTCAATTTAAAATTGTTTCTAGAGTAGAGGTTATCATTGATGTTAAATGCCGCGCCCATCTAGAAGAATGTCTAACTACTATTGTTGCTCAGTTATATAGTTTACAAGAGGACTGTGCCCCCTGTTCGCTGACGCTCGCCAACCCCGATGATTACTTCGCAATAATGGCTGTTTCTTGGCATAAACAGTCGAAAACTATTCAACTAAAACTGTATGCGCTAAAAGAACGCTTGTGCTTCCACTTTCCCCGTCCAAATATTTCCCTTATGATACTATTAAGATCTACGAGGGTTGTAAATTAAATAGTGGCAACTTAACCTTGAAACTCACAGAAGGGCGGGCATGCGCAAATAGGGTATGGGTGCTGTGAGGTGGCGCTGTTGTCGATGTGTAGAGTGCAAAAAACAGTCGATTTGCTTAGAAGGGTAGTTGTTGCGTGGCGTTAAAGTGAGGAGTTTCGTTTCCATCGCTCTAAAGCATGTTTTTAAAAGGTGATCAGCGGTCGTGGCTTAAAATCGAGGTTGTCCGTGGCAAAAATGCAACAGAATGCTATCGTGGATGAGTGGAAGCCTGTGGCGCAAATGCTTTACCCTATAGAACAGTAGCACAATGGGTTCAAGCATCTCTTCTTTTTTCGTCATTAAGATTTTTGACAACATGCTTTAGAGCGATGGAAACGAAGCTCCTCACTTTAACGCCACGCAACAACTACCCTTCTAAGCAAATCGACTGTTTTTTGCACTCTATACATCACAACAGCGTCACCTCACAGCACCCATACCCTATTTGCGCATGCCCGCCCTTCTGTGAGTTTCAAGGTTAAGTTGCCACTATTTAATTTACAACCCTCGTATAAGTGAGCATAAATAATTTATCTAAGTAACAATTTTTTGAAATATCATTTAAAATTAAAAGTATATTGTTGTGACAAATTTGATGAGTTCGCAACTGTAATTTAATATTTTTTCCTTACCAAACGGACGGATGTATTTAAATACAATTTTTGCATTCATCACTTTGTGCGTGAAGCTGCGAGTTAAGTTCTAAATCATTTAACGAATCTCTTTAACCGTCATTCATAATAGTATATGAATGTCATTTGCACCAAAAATAATAATTGTAAAACGGTTGATAATAGCAGACACCGATTTAAATAATTTTATTTAAGATGTGTAGCGTAGAATTACGTTTTAATAATAATTTTAAAGAATAATTAGCTTTAACTCTTAATTTAGAAAACAAACAAAATCAAAAACGTAGCAATTACATGACAGGTAAATTAATACGAATGCACAAAATGACAGGTAAATTAATACGAATGCTCCTTTCATAGTGACCTTTAAATTAAGGAAGCAAAAATATTTATAGGAAAACAATACCTTTATGACTAACATGAATTTTATGATGACAACCAAACCAATATGAAAATAAATGTGGGAAAACTGGATCCTACCATGTGATTTTCTGGTCAACAAAATGGCACCAACAACTATTGAAAGCTGCTACACCATCCTTAGATTTTTATATACAGTTAGATAATTACTGTCTTCAGGGTTATAATTGTGTATAAATAGCCTGTTAATCTTAAGAAATGTTTAAAGTGCTGATTATGCCTGAATTTTTCAAAAATACGTGTTACTACACACACATTCTACTTTAAAAATTGACTAGCATGTATTAGAATGTGGCAGGGCGCTGAACTCACGTTCATGAGAACAAGAGTTCGAATCCAGCCGGCCGAAGACTCTCTGTGTATAAAATTGTGACTGTTGTACGTTAAATATTTCAGTTCAGAGCCGCGATGATTCAGGGGATAGAGCATTCGCTTTCCATTGAGGTGAACCGAATTCGAATCCCAGTGATGGTTGGTAGATGCGAATTCTGAATCCGGCTTGCACAGACCACAGTGCTGACATGAAATATCCTCAGTGGTAGACGGATCATGGGTTCCCTTGCCGTTTAGGCAATGCGTGGTAGCTTCTCGTGGTCTTCCTTTCCATGTAACGCAAATGCGGGTTAGTTCCATCAAAAAGTCCTCCAACGAGGCAAATTTCACCCAATACCTGGATTTCCCTTGTCTTCTGGATTAGGTTCAAAACTACAAGGCTACGGAATTAAACATAGTCGTAAACCCAAAAAATTGGGTCCGCTGTTCAAAGATGGTTATAAAATAAAAGATAAAATTGCAAATCAGAGGTTTGAAATCATATTTGGGAATGCCTGAGGCGACCAGTTAACCAACAGCTCGCAAACTTACCCGTATAGTAAATGGTAACTGATGCACGTTAAATCAGTCGAATTACAAAGTCCTCCGCGTTCCCATAACAAATCATACGTCTGGGGTACTAATGCAGGTGTTCCCTTGTCTTCTGGATTGGGTTCAAAATTACAAGGCTACGGAAGAGAACATTAGTAGTCGTAAACCCAAAGATTGGGTCGGTTGTTCAATGATGGTTATAAAATAAAATCTGTCGGTTCACCAAGTCCTCCGTGTTCCCATGCCAAATCAAGACCTCTGGGGGTACTGAATTGGAGATTGATCGTTCAGATCAAAACTACGATCTGTGGATCCTCCTTATAAACGGGTGTGAGGTACAGGTGTGGCAGAAGTCAAATTCTTGGCCATAGATGGCGCCACTGGAAAACAAAAACAATTGCATCCCTTGCCTTAATGTCCTACAACAACGACGTGTACTAGAATTCCCACATTTTTTATTATTTATTTAGAAACTAAGCCTTGACTGTATGATTTTTTGGGGGTTATAAATTATTGTAACACTGAGTTGTTTTAAAATTTGATAGATAATTTATTTTAAAGTAAACGTATATTAAACATCAAAGAAATATTTTTTAAGAAAAATAAGAAATTGTTCTTCGTTTAAATGTTTATTTTACTAAACAGTATTAAGATAGTGGAAGAATATTACTTCTGACGTCTTAAAATGAGTGATATAAAACAAATTTTATATTATCATAAAAATAATTTCACCTTGCATTAAACAAATATTTTAAAATGCTGTACAAACAACTCTTTCCACTTTTTATTAATGAGTGAGATTTCCACTTAAATGAAGTGCTCTAATAACACATTATTAGAATTTCTATAGGTATAAAGGTCATACATTTTAAATATAAGTCCTTAAGAGATTTAATGTAGTTCAAGGTGATAATCAAATCGTGAAAAGATTTTTGAAGAATTTTAAAAGACAGAATCAGTAAAACTGTTTGAATGAAACTCCGAGTTATCTGAAATACGCACAAAAAATATTACTCTTAACTAAAAAACTAAACAAGCATAAAATTGTTTTTAATAGCTTCCAATTTATTGACAGGATTTTCTAATACTTGGACTCAATCGTATTGTTTCGGGAGCCTTAACTTATTTAGGCTAAATAATTAGTGCTTACTATTAGGTTTGAAGCTACTTTATTTACGTCGCACTATAGCTGCACAATGGGCTTTTTTTTTAATTTTTTTTTATAATTGTTGTTGAACAGCAGACCCAATTTTTGGGTTTACGACTACTAATGTTTAATTACATACTCTTGTAATTTTGAACCCAATCCAGAAAGCAAGGGAACTCCTGGATTAAGTATTGGGAATATTTTGCCTTCGTGGAGGATTTTTTGATGGAACTAACCCGCATTTGCTTTACATCTGGAAGAAAGCTACGAAAACCTCCCACGGTCAGCCCGACGGCAAGGGGACTCTAACCCATGATCCGTCTACCACTGAGGATATTTCACGTAAGCACCGCGGTCGGTGCAAGCCGGTTGCGGAATTCGTATCGACTAGTTATTGCAGGGATTCGAACCCAGTTCACCTCATTGGAAAGCCATCGCCGGGATTCGAACCCGGCTCATCTCATTGGAAGGCGAAGGCTCTATCCCTCAGCCATCGCAGCTCACAATGGGCTATTTTATATTTTATAACCGTCGTTGAACAGCCGACCCAATTTTTGGGGGGTTTACGACTACTAATATTCAACTACGTAGCCTTGTGATTTTGAACCCAATCCAGAAGACAATGGAACTCCTAGATCAAATATTGGAGAAAATTCGCCTTCGTGGAGGATTTTTTGATGGAACTAATCCGCATTTGCATTACATGGGGAGGAAGACCACGAGAACTTCCCACTGTTATCCTGGCGGTAATGGGACTCTAACCCATGATCTGTCTACCACTGAGGATATTTCCGGTCAGCATTGTGGTCGGTGCAAGCCGAATGCGGAATTCGTATCTACTGGTTCACCTCATTGGAAGGCGAACGCTCTATCCCCTCAGCCATCGCGGCTCTTACAATGGGCTATTGGCGACGGTCTGGGAAACATCCCCGAGGAGGATCCAAAGACATGCCATCGTAATTTTGATCCTCTACAGAGGGGATGACTCCTCCTCCCGATGACCTGCGCGTGAAGTCACGACTTTATGGTAGAACAGTTCAACGAGGACCGATACCACGCAACCTCGGTCCCTACGTAGGCAACGTCACCCACCAGCTTACTGACCGCAGACAGTGATGCTTGGCTTCGGTATTCAACTGGGAACCGTGTCTTTACCGTCACTTCACTGTGGGACTGTGCTTACTATTAAGTTACAGAATAGTGGTTCCCTTCCCATGTCTACATTGCTGGCAATAAGTCTGCAGACTCGCCAAAACGAAAGAAATGTCGCCAAATCGGCGATATGGTATAGATTAAAATTATAGCTTTATTTAGCGGCAAAATGGTATAGATTAAAATTATGGCTTTAGTTAGCGGCAAAATGGTATAGATTAAAATTATAGCACAGAAACTTTTTTTTTTTTGTGTATTTACCTTGACAAAAGAGCTTCGAAGACCATGTTAAGTTATAAAGTTGTGTTAGGTCACTTTATCGTTAATCCGACCCATAGTGGGTGGGACTGTTAATTAGAGCTAGTGGAGAGATCTAAAAAAAGAACTGTGATGTCAGTTACAAAAGAACATTGGGAAGCGATAGCAGACAAAGGGTCTAGGGACAGGATATTTATCAGGACTAAGATTAAAGAGGAAGCGAAACAAACTTAGCATAACAAACCGGAGGTTTAATATCTCTATGGTTATTTATAAAAATTATTCAAATGAACTCATGAAATCTTATCCAGAATAAAGTATTTATGGTCAAAATCTTAAGAAATAAATACTTATTCAGATAAATATTACATTTTTCAAAGGTTTCTTGACAACATCAATTCTTAAGAATCTGTTTATATATAGTTCCTGGCCATATTATTAGATGCACTGTAAGATTCTATGGTGAAATCTTAATTACANGGTCAAAATCTTAAGAAATAAATACTTATTCAGATAAATATTACATTTTTCAAAGGTTTCTTGACAACATCAATTCTTAAGAATCTGTTTATATATAGTTCCTGGCCATATTATTAGACTCACTGTAAGATTCTATGGTGAAATCTTAATTATTAGTTAATACTATACAGCTTTATTGTTTTGACGCGGCTGAAACCGGTTTGCACTTGTTTACGTTTGTGTATCAATTGGTTAAATTAGACGATACATTACATAAATATAGACTATTTATTATATCAGGTATTATCTATTATATATAATTATCATACGTGACTCCCAAATTTTGGCTGTATTTCTTTTCCGCCGGTGGCAACGTTTGCTTTGTTTTGTTTACGTTACTATTTCTCTTACACAGCGAATCGACCAATGATTGCCGCTAAAAATGTCGCATGCCAANGTGTACTCTCCCCTTTCGGTGATCAGAATTGGCCCCCTAGATCGTGTGATTTTACACCCTTTAATATTTTCTTATGGGGTTAATTGAAGTCAGAGGTCCTTGTCAACAAGCCCACAACCACCCGTGCATTTCAAGAGGAAATGAAATGCTGCATCAACAAAATTCAGCCACAATAATGCAGGAAGGTCATGAAAAATTTTGTCAAAAGAGTCCATACCAAGAGAGTCCTAGCCAAATTATTGGACACACTGTAAGATTCTATGCAAAATCTTGATCAAGTGATACTGTACTGCTTTACGCTGCTGAAACCGCTTTGCACTTGTTTACGTCCGAGTATAAATTGGATAAGTTAGACTATATATTATATAAATATAGACTATTTATTATATCAGGTATTATATTAGTATATTATAATAATTAGACCAAATTATTAGACGCACTGTAGAGTTTTAATAATTGCACGAGTTTACAGGCAATACTTTTATATTTAAACATACATGTGATGGGTTTTTATTCAATAGATTTTCTTCGTTTTCGTATTTATTTTTAACGTATTGCATTACAATGCTAACCAATTGATGCACGAACGTAAACAAGTGCAAACCGGTTACAGCCGCTTAAAAACAATAAAGATGTATAGTATCACCGGATAATTAAGATTTTACATAGAATTTTATAGTGCGTCTAAGGCCAGGGACTGTATATATCTGTGACTTAAAATTAAATTAATTTAAAATTATTAATTAATTAAATAATTTAAATTAATAAAAATTCGTTATATAGACAACTACATCACACTCGTTTTTTTAGCGATTTCCATTGAAGTTTTCTCATTAGTTCCTTATTTACCTAATTTCATTTATCGCGGTTAATTTATTTTTAAAAAAAATTCCTTGCTGCAAGGTCGATTTCATCAATAAATGAATTATATTAGTTTCAATTCATCAATAAGCTCATATTTAATATAATTACTGTTATAAACATAACTGCGTCAATAACAATGACCTTCCGCGAGTCACTTTATATTCTGAATGCAGTGCGTGGAAGGATGTAAACAAACAGTTCCACTCTCCTAAGAATAAATTTTCATCTCAAGAGAAGAAGAAGAAAAAAAACGGAAAGAGGCCTGTTTCGGGTTGTGTTTCAGAGCTGTGTTCTTATTATAACTCTCTACTCAAGCTTAAGGCCTGTTTACACGGTCCAATTTCTTGTATCCGAGAAATTGGACGGATTTCTCTNCTCTACTCGCGCTTACTTTCGAACGTGAAGTCGGCGTAGGCGTGTGTTTGTGTTGACGCTGAAGTTGTGTTGAAGTTGCTGTGTTGCCAATTTGACAGTATATTTGTTTGTATCTTGCTAGTTTCGTTTTTGAGTCACTTCCTTGGAATTATAGTGCATATTGACATTACTCGATTCGGAACTATTAAAGGAGAAAGGTATGCTGTTTACGTATTTGCTTTATTTCATTTATAAATATTCGTGAGTCGTTATACGATCCATCAATTTATTCGAGAGCTTAAATAGTTATCTTAAAAATAAAAACAAAAAATCTTTTAAAGTATAAAACTGAGCAGAAGTTATTTTACAAATTTGTGTTCATATATTTTTTACCTAAAAATGCATAATTATTCTACTTATTCTTCTTATTAAAAATCTTATTATACTTTTCCGTTATACCTTTGCCTCTTTCAACAGACTTAAAACAACTTAACAAAAAAAAAATAATCCTTTAATGTATAAAATTGAGCCGAAGTTGTTTTTATTCTTCAAATTTGCGCACATATATTTTTTACCTAAAAATCCCTAGTTATTCTACTGATTCTTCTTATTAAAAATCTTATTATACTTTTACTTTATACCTTTGCCTCTTTCAACAAATTTAAAGCAACTTAATAAAAAAAAATCCTTTAAAGTATAAAATTGAGCAGAAGTTGTTTTTGTTTAACAAATTTGCGTGGATATATTTTTTTTTACCTAAAAATGTTTTAATTCTTATTCTACGTATTTTTTTTATTAAAAATATTATTCTACATTTCCTTTATACTTTTGCCATTTTTCAAACAAATGATATGCATTAATAATAAAAGATTCTACAAAAACTTGAAGAAAAATTAAGGTGTTAAAATAGGGGGGTTGAAATACAACCCAATTCCAAGAGAGACAAAAGACGGCAATTTATTTTTTTCGGATAAACCTCTAGAAATACATGCATTCTTCCTAATAGTCTTGCCTTGACAAAAAAAATTTATGAATTAACTGAAATAGGGCTTCAAAATAAATAAATGAATAATAAATTAAAAACTCATTGTTTTCTGTCTCAAAATTAAACGAAACTCTGTCCTAAGATTGAAAGAAAAGATATATATTTAATTCTCAAATTACCGGAATCTGGTGTTTGTGTTCAATACTAAATTAAAAGGCTTATTTATTGTTTAATAAACATTAATTATTCAATAATAAATAAAGAGCTAATTTTTAACATCACATCACATTGTATTGTCAAAAAATATCAATATATATATAAATATATTATATATATACTACCGATCAAAAGTTTGCGAAAATTTTGAAATCTACAAAGAAAAGGTCTAAATTCAAATGTTCATAGAACTGCGGAAAATCTTTCAAATTGCATGAAAATTTGATATGTTCTAAAGTGAACCCTCTACAGTTAGTTACATATGATCAAATTGCAATACTTTGTTTCTTGCGAACTGAATCCAGCTTTTCACCATGGGTTTTATGGTGAAAAATTTTTTTAAGTTTGAACACTTGCCAAACTTGCAAAAAAAAACTTTTTGTACTCTCTGTTAATGGAAAATAGTTATTTGAACCGTTCTATGTAAGCCCTCAAAATTTCAGATCGATTTGATTTTTTTTTGACGAAGTTATAGAATTTTGAAAAACATGTGTACTTTTCTCGATTTTTGAGCATTCCACATATTCAGTCTTTTGGTCTATACATCTTCTACCAAAGAAATTTTTAATTTTAATGTTTTCTATATTTTCAAATAATTAATATTTATTATGAAACAAACATTCTTATTCATTATTGTAATTATTGTTATTACAAAGAATTTATTATGACTATAATTAAAACAATATCTCATAGTTGTCACTGTACTCGATTGAACACATTGCGCTAGTTCATTGAATACTAGAAGTTTAACAAACAATACTTTATTTAACAATTGTAAATAATCAAACCAAAATCATTGCACTATTGCAATGTTAGCCCCGACTGACTCAAACAAGAGTTCAAGAGCAACTGACTAGTTCGAAACAATTACAACAGATTGCGTTTCGCTTGAGACCAAACAGTCACATTTCATCGAAAATTTGTTTGTTCTTGCAAACAATTATTGTTAAGTTGAAGAATGTACTATAAAATTTCATTGACTAATTTTTTCACTATTAAATTATTTTATTTGAAGCAGCGTTATAAATATGTCTCCTAGAAAAGAAATATCAACTGAAAAACGTGCAGCTATAGTATCTTTAAGAAAAACAGGTCACACTATAGACAAAATCACTGCATTAAAAACGTTTCATTACCATGCGTTCATTCTACAATTAAAAGGTTCAATGAAACAGGACTCTACGTTGATCGTACACGTTCCGGAAGGCCAAAGATTACATCAAATCGAAATGATCGATAAATTATTGTTACAAGTTTAAAAAATAGATTCGATACACCTGCACAACTGAAGTGTAAATTATTCCCTGGTTCAGAAAAAGTTTCAACTTCAATAAAACGGCGTTTGCGCACAGCTGGCTTTTTCGTACGTGTCGCAGCAAAGAAACCTCTTCTTAGACCCAAAAATAAAATACTACGATTAGAATGGGCTCACAAACATCAGCATTGTTCAATCGCAGATTGGAAAAGTGTACTATGGACTGATGAATCAAAATTTGACATTCTTTGGACCAAACGTTGCATGTTTGTAAGGCGTCGTGAAGGAGAACGAATGCAACCAAATTGCATTCGACCAACGGTTAAACACGGAGGGGGTGGCGTAATGGTTTGGGGATGTTTTGGAAACGATAATGTAGGTACAGGGGTGGTGAACCTTTATGCACCAACGTGCCATTTTTTCAAAAAATTGTTTAATGAGGTCATAAACGTGCCGGCAAATAATTTTTACTTCTTGATTATTGGGAAAATAATAATACTAAATTCTATCAACTCAAAACTCTTTATTTACTATTAAAAAAAAACATTTTGCAATGTCTCAATTATGCTTGTAATTCAACCTAAAGTAACATTAGTGTGACTTCTGTTGTTGCAGATTAGAAGACAAATGACTTATATTAGGTTGTAAGATGCTAGTTTAAGCAGATCTGTTAATTTTTTTTTTTGCTAGTTATTTATTTTTAGCTTGTTTTTTACAGTTATCGTTTTTTTTTTTTGGCATTAAATTGTTAATTTTTTTGCTAATTGTTTAGTTTTTTGTTTGTTTTTGTGAATTTTAATTTAATTGTTAATATACTTCACAGTGAACTTTGTGATCGGTGGCGTGCCCAGAATATTGTGTCGCGTGCCATTGGTTCGCCATCCCTGATGTAGGAGATTTAATTAAAATAGATGGAATAATGGACCAAAAAAAGTACCATTCTATTTTGCAACGTCATGCTATTCCTTCGGGTGAAAAAGTTGTCGGTCCAACTTTTGTATTTCAGCAAGACAATGATCCCAAGCACACGTCAAAATTATGCAAAAATTATTTTTAAAAAAAAAGAAAACGAAGGCCGATTGAAAATTATGACGTGGCCAGCTCAGAGTCCTGATTGTAACCCGATTGAACTTTTATGCGATCATTTGGATCGACAAATTCGATGCTCTGATATTTCGAATCGAAATCAGTTATGGGACATTTTACAACAGGAATGGAACTCTATATCAATTGTAAATCATATGTAAGGCTATAATAAAAGCAAAAGGTGGATGGTTCGGGGAATCTAAGATTTAAATGTTAATTTATTTAATTACAAAATACGAATAAGAATATGTTAAATATTTGACCTGTTGTAAATAAAATAGTTTCGTAAAAATGCAAATTTTTATACTACTGTTATTATTTTTTTAGAATTATTTATGTAATTATTGTTATAACTTTTTATTTTAATTTAATGTAAAGTAAAAATATCCCAACAAAACTAATACATATAAGCAATAAATATAAACAATAAATATAAACACTAATAATTACAATAATGAATAAGAATATTTGTTTTATAATAAATATTAATTATTTGAAAATACAGAAAACATTAAAATTAAAAAGTTCTTTGGTAGAAGATGTATAGACCAAAAGACTGCATATGTGGAATGCTCAAAAATCGAGAAAAGTATACATGTTTTTCAAAATTCTATAACTTCGCCAGAAACAGTCAGATCGATCTGAAATTTTGAGGGCTTACATAGAACGGTTCAAATAACTATTTTCCATTAACAGAAAGTACAAAAAAGAAATTTCAATTTTGGCCAGTGTTCAAACTTAACTAATTTTTTCACCATAAAAACAACCCATGGTAAAGAGCTGATAAAAGTATGGTAAAGTATTGCAATTTGATCATATGAAACTGACTGTAGAGCAGTGTTTCCCAACCTTTTTTGTGCCATGCCCTACCTAAGCCTTTCTAAAATTCTTATGTCCACTATGTAACAAATGCATAATTTTTAATATTAAAAAATTGAATTGTTCTCTTAAGAAACTTAAATTATAGGCTTTAAGAAAAAATCACTAACAAATTGTTAACGAAACACGGTAAGAAAATTTTCAAAACATATAATGAAAAACTAAAATTCAAATTCGAAATAATTTTAATATAATTTTTAATATAATCAAATTCGAAATAATTTTAAGATTTTTCTATAATAATTCAATATTTTAATTTATTGAAATCCTTACGCTTGATGCTTGCTGCACAGAGATTTTATGTTCCGATTTAGTTAGCTTCAGTCTCAAGTCTCCCTTTTTTATTGCATCCAGGCGATTTCTTTTTTTTTTACCAGTAAATCATTTATAAAACTAAATTCACATTCAGCTAAATATGAAGAGGGAAACTGTAACAATAGTTTTCTTGCACATTTGGTTGAATTTAGGTATTTGATTTCTGTTTCCTCACAAAGCCATGCCATCACTCCTTTTATATTAAATAAAGTTTTAAGTGACTCATCATTTTGCATTTCTGCGAGTTCTTCTTGATACTGCATATTTGACGTATATCAGACAAATCCACTAACTTTGACTGCATCATCCATGTTGGAAGATCAATTTGTTTCAAATCAGAAATTGTTTCTTGTAAATCAGCCGAAAGAATTTTCAGATGATTGACAATAACAAGTAAAGCGGTATAATTTATTTCACATTTTTGAAGCCAATGAAACTAACTGTTTTTGTTGTTAATAGACATAGCTCAATAAGGGTAATGAAACCAAATATCTTCGCTTTTGCATCAAACAGAGTTTCATTTGTTCCTTGAAGTTGCTCATTTAATATATTTAGTTTTTCAAAGATAATGACTCACAAATGCTTTATAAGAGACTGTTAACAGACACTTCATTTTGTCGCCTAAAAAATCGCTAAGTCACGTAATATTTATTGGCCTCAATTATTTAGGAACTTGCTTTTTTCTTTCAATTTTGGCACCGAAATCTAACATTGCATTTAAA
Organism: Parasteatoda tepidariorum; assembly: GCF_043381705.1. Taxonomy (NCBI): domain Eukaryota; kingdom Metazoa; phylum Arthropoda; class Arachnida; order Araneae; family Theridiidae; genus Parasteatoda; species Parasteatoda tepidariorum. The sequence continues at coordinate 5,885,031 of NC_092206.1, forward strand.
TGGCCCGGAGCAAAAGGGTTAAACTCGTGTCCAGTCAATTTTTGAATTGCCCCCTTAACAATCAAATTGCCCCCCAGTGGGGCGTGGGCCCCACGTTGGGAAACACTGCTGTAGAGGGTTCACTTTAGAACATATCAAATTTTCATGCAATTTGAAAGATTTTTCGCAGTTCTATGAACATTTGAATTTAGACCTTTTCTTTGTAGATTTCAAAATTTTCGCAGAATTTTGACCAGTAGTGTATATTATTTAGATAATTAAGAAAGTATTTTAGAATTTTATTAACACATATATCGTAAATTAGTCTAAATTTTGTGACTTTTAACCTTAAATTTCTTAGTTCTAAGTATTCTATAATATTATTATGTATATATACTAATAGAATGAGTTAATTGCAAGTTATAATTATTACTTAAATTATTAAAAATTTATTTGTTAACAAAATTTATATTTTTACAGAAAAAAAATTTTCAGAAAATGTTTATAATTTCTTAAAAAATCATCAAAGTTAAAATTTCATAAGTAAAATGTAACCTTTTATTAACTT
>NC_092206.1:5886077-5933234 GCF_043381705.1 Parasteatoda tepidariorum
TTTTATTTTATTTCATTTGTTTCTTGTACGTTTTTGTGTCTGATTTCGTAACTTAATTAATAGTTAGCACTAATTAATTAGCATATTTGAGGTCACCCCTCGGAACCATTAAGATTGACACTTAGTTCGCGAAAAACCGATCATTAGAACGAAAGTTATTCAGGGTGATATCTTTTTTTTTTTTGCGGACTGTACTTCCACTTGCTGGCATCTTGCAAAAATGATTCAAAATGTTTTCGTAGCAAGTTTGTCAGATAACAAAATATGAAAATAAAAGCGTAAATAGAAGATAGTGGGATGTATTTTATGGCGCGTTCGCACCGAAGTAAAGAAGCGCATTTAGTTTGTTAGTTACCTTGGATTGTAACGAAACTGAATATGCACTATGTAATAATTCAAAGTTTGACTGGATAAGAACTGGATAACTCAAAGTTTATAATTTATAAAAAGTTTATAATTTATTTTAACTATAAAATTTTAATTTTGGTGATTTTCAGAGACATTATTAACTTATATAGAAAAAAGTTTTTTAATGAAAGAATTATGTATTAAATATCAGAAAATTTTCAGCCACGGATTTGCCAGAATTGAATTTGCATATGGTAAAAATGTAAATTTAATAAAGAAATTTTTTATAAATTTATTTATAATTAATGTATTCATAATAACATACAATTAACTTAATAATTTTATAAAGAATTTACTTACATTAGTTGGAGATCTTTTGTTTTTTTATCAAATTTTAGAAGAGTTTGTCTATTTGTTTTTTGGATAAATAAACATTACTACAAATTCTTTTAATTCTATTCACTTGATTAAAAGTAGTATTTAAGTAAATATTTTTAGAAACATTAGAATTCTAAGTCATTAGTTTATTAAATTTAAAATGATTTCTTTCATCGTATAAGTTAACAATGCAGATATTTTCTTCTTATTACTTAAATCCAAAAAGTTAAAATTAATGTTATCGTCATATGACGAAGCAAGGTTAATTCCTCTGGGTAAATATTATTTAACAAAATTGTATAATTTTTAAAATTAAAGAAAAATTAAAATTTTTAATAAATTTGGAAATGAATTTAATACTAAGAGTATAATTTTTTTCATAATAGCGTAAAAATAAGTAAGCTAGAAGTGATGAAAATTTAGTTTAGATAGTTATGGTGTTCTATCTATATGACCAAAAATATGTTTTCCAATAAAAAGATAGTTATTAAAAATACAAATATTAATTATAATTTTCCAATAATCAAAATCGCAACGATGGATATTCTTATCATAGTAATAACTATTTTAGTTTAGAAGGGGGGATGCTATTTGAGGGATATTGGAAAGCAAAAGTCTCATAAGAATTAATTTTATTTTGTTTAATTAATTCAAAAATAGGTAGATTATTAGTGATAATTCAAGAAAAACCCTCTTTAACCCTTTGACGGTTATGAACGAGTTCAGCTCGCAATCGAATCGTGCCTCATAATGCGCGCGAGTTCCGCTCGGAAGCAAGATTTCTACCGTAATGGTTAGTAACGAGCACTACTCGGGTAGTGACATTTTTCCCCAATGCGCGCTGACGAGCTGAGCTCGTTCGCTATAATTATTCTGCATTGACTATGTTAAAAACGAAAAGTACGTAAAAACTGTTATTTATGTACTACGAATACTTTAAGAAATTTTAAACGCGTGAGGCGAGCTATCTACCGCATCCAGAGAAGCCAACTTGCTCCGCTTTGTAAAATAGTATTTTCTAGTGATAGCGAAAGTCAAGTTACTTTCGGTTTAGTATTTTTCCTTTTAAGTAATTTTTTCACCACTAAATATCAAAAACTATAAGTATCATATAAAATGCAACGTTAAAGCAACAGTCTACTGGTTACTCTATTAAAAAGTAGGCGTAACTGTCCATCTCCAACGAAATTATAACAATTCCACAAAGCGGTGCAGTTGGCATAGCCAGAGAAGGGTGACATTTTCGGTAGAACAGCGGTTAAAAATAGCTGCCACTTTCGACTACTGTTTGCTCGTAATACTGCGCGAATAAATGAAACGAAAACTGCTCATTTCCCTGACCGTCAAAGGGTTAATCATCATCATAGTTGGCCAGACAATCCAATGTGGGCCCGAGTTTTTTTACCTCGTCAAGCTGTTACGGAAGAAGATCTTATAGACGTTCGTGAAACTGCGAGTTTTATAAGAATCTCTTTAATGCTTCCGTAAAAGTTGTCGAAACAGAATTTCGTCTTTGGGTGGCAAAATGGCAGCGTGAAACAGCAGCAGGATTTGAAGTGCCCAACGATCTTTCCAAGATTATTAATGCCTGTGATATCGATTTGTACCCATCAATCAATATGTTGTTGAGAATTTTAATAACTCTGCCTGTTAGTGCAGCAACAGCAGAACGTTCCTTTTCAACTCTTAGACGTCTCAAAACTTGGCTTAGAGCAACTCAAAATCAAGAACGATTAAATGGACTCACATTATTAAACATTCATCGAGAAATTGATTTGGATGTTGAAAAAAATCATTGATAGATTTGCCAAAGTTTCTAAAAGACGCATTGCATTTATTATTTAAATATTTTGAATACTTGAATTATTTATGTATTGTTCTGTTGTTATTGTAGCATTAAAAACCCCAGTTTTTTTTTTTTTTTTTTCGAAAAAAAAAATATTAAGAAAAAAAAAATTTATAAAATAAAATTAATTGTGGGAGGGTCTGAGTCTATGACCCCCACCCCCAGGAAAATTTCTGGATCCGCCCCTGCTCCAGTTATTGTTTTCATTTACAGCACCAAGTATACTCCGCAAAATATTTCTCTCAAATATTGCAATATAACTTTCCTTCCGTTTTGTTATTGTTCAAGCTGCAGAAGCACATGTCAAGACTGGCCTGACAAGAGCTTTGCAAACTAAGAGCTTTGTTTTTCTAGATTTAAAAAATCTTCTCACCCTCTTTAATAATATTGTTAATAATTTTATTTTAAGTAGTTAGAGAAAATATTGCCAGATTTAGTTGAATAAATATTAGACCAAGTGATTATTGGAAAATTTAATAGGAATTTTATGAAATTTTTTACTGATAATTAAGTATGGATATTGCATATTATTAATTTTTGACCTCTTATAGAAAGTTTAAAAAAAATTCGATAATAATAATTTTATTTTTATTACTAAGTTTAACATTTTTACTATTTTTAACTCCTTATTTAAAAGTTCAAGATAGAATTTTTTACAGAAGATTAGATAAATATTGTTAGCTTTATCTGTGGGGTTAATTACAAAATTCTTTTGTAGTTGCTTAAGTATTCGATCAGTTTTAGAAAACAAATTTTGATATGTTACTGTTATTTAAATTTCCCTTATTATTAAACATGAAGTTTTTAAAATAATAATAAGGAGCCTATTTCCATTCTGTTAACATACCTGAATGTTAAGAGAATATATTTCATATCCTCAACAAAAATTATTGAGATCATTAAGAAAGTATTTTAGTATTTTATTAGCACATATATCGTAAATTAGTCTAAATTTTGTGAATTTTAACCTTAAATTTCTTAGTTCTAAGTATTCTATAATATTATTATGTATATATACTAATAGAATGAGTTAATTGCATGTTAAAATTATTACTTAAATTATTAAAAATTTATTTGTTAACAAAATTTATATTTTTAACATGTGGAATTCGATTCATATTCGATTCATATTCTTCCAATGTTTAATAATAAAAAAAATTTACAGTAAAATTTTTTTCAGAAAATGTTAATAATTTCTTAAAAAATCATCAAAGTTAAAATTTTATAAGTAAAATGTAACCTTTTATTAACTTTGAATTATAAAATATAATATATTATTACCTTTTGCACATTTGGTTTCGGGCCAATCCGAGGTAACTAACAAATCAATGGGGTTCTGTAGTAAGAACGCTCCATTAAATACATCCAACTGTCCTTTATTTACTCTTTTATTTTAATATTTTATTATCTAGTGAACTTGTTACGAAAATATTTTAAATCACTTTTGCAAGATGCCGGTAAATGGAAGCACATTTAAATTCGTTACTGGCTTTACGTGTTACATTTTAGGATTTATTGTGTACTATTCTGTATTTTTCTTGAATTTTTATAGTCTAATTTTTGCTTGATATGTTTTATTTTGTATTTTTTGCTTGGTTTGTTTTTTCTTCGTTTCAATTTTTTGGGGGTGTTTTTCGCTCTATTGTATTGATATATTTTGCTTTGACAATATTAGAAAGCACTCTTTTTATCGGACATAATCGTGTGAGCTGAAGACGAGATTCTATCTTTTCTTTATTTTGTTTACCGACTTTTAACTTTCTAACCGGAACATAGCAGGCATACAGCTCGAGATTGTTTTTGTTTACATTTCTACTGAAAATACCATCCATAAGTCTTCAGAATATATTCATGAAATATATATTTTCTTATAAATATCTGCTGTTTTAAGTTTACAGACGAATCCTGAAAATTATATTAAACAAGAGCTAGGGAGATTTATATCAAATCAAGTCGTTAAAAATTAAAATTACATCTGTTATTTGGTTTAAAATGATGACATTTATTTCACTTATTTCTTTTTAAATTCATTATTTTTCTATCTATAACAAAACTCTAGTAATTCTGATAAAACAGGGTTCCCACGATCTGGAAATTTTTTTAAAGTGGTAGTTAAAGTGAGGTGTGTCTTAAGATATCAATATTTAATTTAAAAAGTTTTTTTCGTTCTATCAAACATATTTTATTATATATTTCCTTTAAAATTATTGTAATTGTGGTATGTCATTGCTCACTGTTTTACATTAATACTTTCAACTTATTATTATGAAACATTTAAACATTTTACTGTTAAAAATGTAAAAAGATTATTACGCATTTGAAGTATAGTTAAAAAAAAATTTTGTTCTTTGGGATATTGTTTCAACGGGTAATTAAGTTTTTGAAAATTTCAGTTTGGCTGCATTATTTATAACAGTTATTAAAGTTATATGTAATTTTTATGAGCTCTTTGATGCCATATTAAAACGATTGGTTTATTTATATGTTTCCAGAAAAAATAAAAGAAGCTAATGAGGTGTACAGTGATCATAAACACTCTTTTATTGAGTTAAAAAATGTCGGAAATTTCGAAGACCAAAGGAAAAACTCGGTTTATATCCAGTTTTCACATAAATAGCGGATAGATCATCCTCTCTTGCATTTTGAAGATTATTATGTTTTAAGTGTGAAATCAGTTCTTCCTGAGAGTTATTAGGCATTGAAATTGGGTCAAAATTAGGAAAAAGCATTTTTGTTTGCTAGTAAAATCGATTTTTCTTTGAATCAATTTTTATAAGCATAAAGAGTTCTTTTTCATGGTCTTAATTTAGTTATTTATAAATATCAATATTATAATTATAAATATCAATATTTTACATTATAAATATTTGTAACTTTTCTGAAAATTTAACATCTTATCTCTGAAAATTTAACATATTATAAATCTTGGGAAAGAACATAATTAGTTGTAATGTCATATTTTTGTAGACAGGTCTCTCGGAAATATTCACAAAATAAATTTAAGTATTTTTCAGTTTTCTTGAAAAGTCTTAAGATACAATTTGTTTATTTTTAACTGGCTTACGGGGAACCCTGTAAAATAACAAGTTCGAGCTAAAATTGTCATTTTTTTAGTTAAAGTTCGAAAAATTTGATGAAAGTGGTCTTTGTTATTTACTATTTTATGTTAATTCATTCCATTGAATTTAGAATATTTTTTCACCCTATTCTAAATTTACCTATTTTTCTGTATTTTTTTTAAATTAACGAGAGAGGTCACAATCAGTTTCAATGAAATTTAATGAATCCTGCTTTCTGAAAATATTAACAATACACTATGATAATTAATTCTTTAAAACAAGTGAGTTTATTTCGTTCCTTTCTTATCAACTTCCTCTTGCAATGTCCCTCATTCCAGAATGCTACTAAAGATCTCTACTAATCCATATCTCTTCCGAATACTGCATTTACCGTTATCGTGAACTTTTCTTTCAGTTCGTGATCGCAACACTCAATGGGCTATTGGCGACGGTCTGGGAAATATCTCTGAGGATGATCTAAGGACATGCCATCACTGTTTTGATCCTCTGCAAATGGGGAGGGAGGGCAAACCAGATTCGGTAGCCGACGACCTGCGGAAGTATGACGATGAGAATGTATTACGATGTTTTCTTCCTCCACAATACTTTTCGCATTTAATGACCAAAAATATTTTCTAAAATTTCTACAACGCTTTCTTTAGAACTAATGTTTAGTGCAATTTTGAGTTTCATATAACTGCTTAATTTAAAATATTTTAATCTGTTGTTAAAATGTTTTAATCAATACGAAACTAATGTACTTCCTTCTTTTGTGACTAGCCCCGCAGTGGACTGATCGTTAAGACAATGTTCTCAGCAGATCACCGCAGTCAAGCATCACTGGCTACGGTCAGTGTGCGGGTGGGTGACCACTTGGATCAGCCTGTGTAGGGACCGAGGGTGTGCGGTATTGGTACTCGTTAAACTGTTCTACCGTAAAGTGCTCGAATTCGCATGCAGGTCGTCGGGCTACCGAAACGGGGGTGCCATCCCCTCTACAGAGGATCAAAATTGTGATGGCATGTCTTCGGATCATCCTCAGGGATGATTCCCAGACCGTCGCCAATAGCCCATTGTGCAGCTCTAGTGCGACGTAGATGAACAACAACATCTTTTGTGACTATTCAAACACTAATAAGGAAAGCTTTTGAAGTGTTGCCATATATAGAGAGTTCTGTGGCTCATTTCGATTGCCAATCCCACAAACCGTTTCTGACTTTTCACAGCAACTTCCTGCTATCTATTTAGCCTCAGTCATAAGCTTAATTAATGGAAATACAGAGCTATAATCTAACGCGAAGAGCTCGTCGCTCAGTTCGATATTCGCTGAAACGAAAAAACATTTTAAAATTAAAGGGGGAAACACNGCAGGTCGTCGGGCTACCGAAGCGTGGGTGCCATCCCCTCTACAGAGGATCAAAATTGTGATGGCATGTCTTCGGATCATCCTCAGAGATGTTTCCCAGACCGTCGCCAATAGCCCATTGTGCAGCTCTAGTGCGACGTAAATGAACAACAACATCTTTTGTGACTATTCAAACACTAATGATGAAAGCTTTTGAAGTGTTGCCATATATAGAGAGTTCTGTAGCTCATTTCGATTGCCAATCCCACAAACCGTTTCTGACTTTTCACAGCAACTTCCTGCTATCTATTTAGCCTCAGTCATAAGCTTAATTAATGGAAATACAGAGCTATAATCTAACGCGAAGAGCTCGTCGCTCAGTTCGATATTCGCTGAAACGAAAAAACATTTTAAAATTAAAGGGGGAAACACTTTTATATATCCTTTAAGTTTTCAATCCTTAATAGATTTTTAATTAATTTAAAATTGCCTTTATTGAAACGAGAGTGCTGCTTTAGAACTATTTTACATTATTTTGAAGGATGATTTAAAGTATAATATGTTTTCGAAGATGAATTCGTCATGTTGGTGAGAAATAAGAATATTTTCTTTCTTACATTTATTGTTTTAATAGCACATTAAATTTTTGTTTCAGATATCTTCTGAATGAATTTGTTTGACTATTAGTTTTATGTTCATATATATATTCCCGAAATTTTTTTTTTATTATATATGTATTACCTAATTCTGTTACTATCCTTTTTCCTCCCTCCTACTCCAAATTATATTTTGTGCTCAGCTGGTTTTTACGAATTTAAACTTCAAATTTAACTACAAAATAATACCTGAGTAGGTAAATTTTATTGATATTTTTTCTTTTCTTTATACTAAAAGTTTTCTGATAAATTTTATATAATTTTTAAGTGTTTATTTAAAATGTACTCTTAAATTTTTTTTAGAAATCAGCAAATTTTATCAAAATCTCAATTGAACTCGTTAGTTTATAAAACATATTTTATGAAAGTCGTTGCTTTACTCCTCTTTCATTTTATTCTAGTCTTTTTTAGTTTTGCAATTATCCTACATTATTCATTTTTAAATTGCATAATAATATTGCTCTATGTATTGAAAAGTTATATTTTCATTTGAATTATGTGGCAATTATAACTTTAAAAAATATATATATTATTTCTTATATTAAAATATTTGGTAAAAGGGTCATTCCAAAAATAAAGCACACCTTTATAGACGGACACTTTATCTTATTATATTTCTTGTAATTTTGTACGAAAACAAAATGTCAACATTAAATAATAAATTGCAGATTTTATTTTCTTTAATATGATTCTGAAACTTTGAAGAATTACTTTCTTTTTCTTGTATTCTAATTGGGTTATAAAAAATTGTATCCTGAAAAATGTTATATCCCAGCAATTTATTTAGCTTTTTATATTATATTTCTTTTATATAATATGATTTTTGAGTTACAATGCATGGTCCATACTATCAGTGTTCCTATATTATTCCTTGCTAGTTTTTTTTTTATTTATTATTTTTGATGACTATAAATATCCCTAAAATTCCCTATGCTTAAAATATTTAGTACATTATGTAACTATTATCATGAAATTTATATTATTTCGTTCATAAATTTCAATTTTATTAACACTAAACCTTCAAACGCTTAATACAGTACAGAACCCGTTATCCGGAAATCAGAAAACCAAAAAACCGGAACGAAATTCGATAAATNTAATAATAATAGAATCTTAACGTTATACACCCAGCTTGGCGATCAATCGCGAACACAACTTGGCGGGGGGGCACCCTCAAGTATAGTCTACCCTGATTCTGAAACTTTGAAGAATTACTTTCTTTTTATGTATTCTAATTGGGTTATAAAAAATTGTATCCTGAAAAATGTCATGTCCCAGCAATTTATTTAGCTTTTTATATTACATTTCTTTTATATAATATGATTTTTGAGTTACAATGCATGGTCCATACTATCAGTGCTCCTATGTCATTCCTTGCTAGTTTTATTTTTTATTATTTATTATTGATTACTATAAATATCCCTGAAATTCCCTATGCTTGAAATATTTAGTACATTATGTAACTATTATCATGAAATTTATATTATTTTGTTCATAAATTTCAATTTTATTAACACTAAACCTTCTAACACTTAATATATACCTATTTCTACCATAGTTGGTCAAATGACTGAACTTAAAGTTTCTTGATTGAATGTATGAAATATGGATGTTAGGAAGGAACTAAACTTAAAAAAACTTAATTAAATAAAATTGTATATTGCCAATTTTTATGTATTACAAACACAAAGAATAAGAACTTTCAGTTCATTGCTCAATGCATTTTTTACATACATAGGGTGTTTCCATTGTATATTTTCCGCAAACATATTTCTTTTAATTATAATTATTTCTATGATTCTTATAATTATAAAAATATATAAGAATTATAAATATTCTTATAATTAATATTATTTCTTCTAAGAAAGTGTGCTGTCTTGATTGTTTCAAAATTTTTCTGGGTAAAACCGTAACAGTTGGTTTGAAATGAAGTAAAGCTATCAAAATAAAATATAAGCTTCTCACCAAAACATTTAGCTTTTGTCACTTTTTCTGACACAAAAATGCCAATCTAAAGTTTTAGGTACTTTCTTGAAATTTGAATTCACAGTTATTTTGATTAAACTCTATACACAACAGTCTTTGCAGAAATATGCAGCTAATCAAATGCATTACGTTAAACGCGCATTACATCGTCATTTCTGATCCGATAACCTTATAAAGCAATAAATTGTTCTCCTGGTCAAATGACTGGTTGTGGTAGAAATAAGTACATGACAAGTATTATTTGAAACAAAAAGAATACAAAAAATAATAATAATAGAATCTTAACGTTATATAATGATAAGCGCATTTTTGATGCAAAAGTTCTTAAACGGTCATTTGACGGGTTCTGGTATGTTTAGTGTTAATGTATAAAATCTACTGGATTTTTTCCTATCCATGTTGGCATCTATGTTTGTACGTGCTTTGAAATGTGAAATAAATGCTCATTTAAATCACTAAATATAGAAGTATAATGCATATTCTTTATGCTGTATATTCTCTGTTTCTTTTTTCCAATTGCAGATCTTTTAATAGATGATATTTTAACCAATTATAGAATTTTATTTTATTTTAAATTAATATTTCTTATTATTTACTTTTACAGGAATGTGGCAACGCACAGTTATTGCCCAGTGTCCATTCCTCATTCGATCTCTTTTGTTTCAAGAATGCCTTCAGAAAGTGAATGTGAGAAATGCAACATTCATGCCCTCCTTATCTATGCTTCGAAAACCTCTGTCTTTGGAAAATGGGGAAAGACGAAAGCAGATTGTGGTTAAGAAAATTGAATGCCCTGATCGTGGTAGAAAGATGATCGAGATCTATCCACCCCCTTCTGTTATGGAGTCACAGTCTACTTTGTTACCAGTGAATTAATGTTTTTTTATTCTATAAATATAATTAACTGAATAGTTTTTAAAAGTTATTTCTTGTTAATAACATGGAATATAAATTTAAGAAGATTAAGATTGTGGTTAAGAAAATTGAATGCCCTGATCGTGGTAGAAAGATTAGATAATCAATATCTATTCACTCCCTTCTGTTATAGAGTCACAGTCTACTTTGAATTAATGTTTTTTTATTCTATAAATATAATTAACTGGATAATTTTTAAATGTCATTTCTTATTAATAATTTAGAATATAAATTTAAGAAGATTAAAATTGTGGTTAAGAAAATTGAATGCCCTGATCGTGGTCGAAAGATTAGATGATCAATATCCATCCACTCCTATCTGTTAGAGAGTCACAGTCTATTTTGTTACTAGTGAATTAATGTGTGTTTTTTTATTCTATAAATATAATTTACTGAATAATTTTTAAAAGTCATTTCCAGAAATCCAAGATCTTGAAGTTTCCAGAAATCATCAATCACATTTATGTATAAAAATTCTTGTACATTTCATTTAAAAATATTAGAACTGAAACTTGTACTTAGCATCTTTCATTCGTAAATATTTTTTCTGGTAGAATAATAAATGTGATTAGAGATAAACGTAAACTTATACATAATTATTCATTTAAATTATGCATCATATAATTTATTTAGAATTTCATGTTTTGAAGGTATCAATGATTTAAATTTATAAGGACATTAATTTTTTGAAATTTGCTATTAATGATTTTACTAAAGATGTTTTCAGGATTTTCGAGGTGGGCTTACAATCACCCCTGCAATAGACAAAAGCTAAAACATCATACCATTTTATTTATTTTTATTTTTTTGCATCAATTACTTGTCCTAGGGACCACTGATAAAATAAATGTCCTGTGTACCCACATATAATTTCGGAATTCAAGCTTCTTCATGGTGTGTAGTGTTTTTAATAATCGCTTATTTTTGATTTTCGTTTTTTAAAAACTCTTAAAGGTGTTTTTTTTTTTTTTCATGGGGTATTTTTAAAAAGTGTTACATTTTCCCTTTTCGAAAATTATAATTTTTTTTCTTTATCATGTCGATTTTTGCTGCATATTATGCAAAAGCTGGGTTTTCATATTGTTCTATTCAACATTTTCACAATTCATTCAGCCATAATCCATTTTGACGTCGCTTCGTAACATATGATAGCGGCAATCATGTTACATATCTGATGAAATACTTGGGAGTCTGCATGTGCATCTACTGAAATGGATTCGGTGAGATTCTTGTACTCTCATGTGCAATTCTGCCGCATTTCACAAGATATTCTCAATTTCATTTTCCACCCTCTGAAATGGAACCGAAAAATCTCTTGTTCTCTTTATGGTGGCAAATATAATCAAAAAAAGAATTATTTATCAGAAACTAGTTATTTCATCATGATCATGTAAAGGCTTTGAAAATTATTTTGCATTTTGTTAATGTATGTAGTGCTTAAAAATATTTTTTTACTGCTTAATATTATATATATTTTAGATATAATTTAGCTTTACAAATCTCATAATAGTGGTGGTTATTTTTTTTAATACCTATTGGGTGACTCTGTGAATAAGATTTAAAACATCTCACAAATTGTGATGAGCTTACAGTGTTGATGAAATTGTTTTTTACTCATCTTGTTCATATGATTTGGCTGTTAACACTTGTAATTTTTTCAGGGCCCTGGAAGAATAAGGGCTTCTGGCATTGTTGATAATCCTGAAATGCTTATTGACTCACTATGTGATGAATCCGAAACCGTGTGTGATGCTCTCTTATCTGGTTTAAATAAATCTTGTAAGTGATATTGTAAGTATTAAAATTTGACTCACATAATTTGTGTTCCCCAAAAGGAATTTGTTTAATTATGAATTAAAATTGAATTCTATTCGTTTGAACAAAAGTTTCCAACTTTCAATTACCTTTTTTTTTACTTGATATTTATTCTTTCTATTACAATTTAAAGCTAAATTTTGTCATAATAACAAATATTTCTGTAAGTTTTTAATGTTTTGAGCATTATTTTATTTTGAATAATGTTGTAATTTATTTTGTATGAAATGTTTTTAATTGTACGTCTATTCATAGTGGCTTAGCTAAAGTTTTAAACAAAATGATGAATACTTCTGTTCATTAACATATTTTTAAATGAAGATAGCTTTTATGAACATTATTTTACTTGTCTAATTTTGTAATTTTTTTTGAAGGCATGTTTTGATTTTTAATCTTGCTATTGATCATAATGGGTTTCCTGAAGTTTAAAACAAAATTATGAATTCTTTTTCTCATATATTTTTAACTGTGCTAAGGCAGCTGTTTTAAATAATATTTAATTTTGCTACAGCTCACAACCCCTTTAAGGTTAAAAAAAAAAATTATGAGTTTTTTCCTCATTTCTGTAAGATGTATGTCCAGATTTCTCCTTGAAAATAAAAAAGAGAAGGATGCTGGCATTTTGACTTTTGAAAGGGTGTATAGCGAATACTAAACAAAGACTTCTAAAGATTCAATATATATCAACAAAGAATCTTACCTTGTTTCGGCTTCTTGTTCTGCCTTCACCTAATATTCTCTTCCAAGGTCCGGGGCTCTAGATAACTAATACACTTAGGCTGAAAAATACTTCGCACAAGACGTTTAAGAATTAAATTTAATAATTAATCATGATGAAAAAAGGGAAAGCTATTTACAGTTGAAAAGAGTAGTACGTTGTTCATAACAAATTCATAGCTGGACCACGCTCGTGGAGAAAAAGTTCGTAATTGAATGTTTCTGTATTTGTCCGCTAGGGGGGTATCGAGGCATTCTCAACAGGGTGTTCGCTTACCACTTTTAAAATTTATCATTAATTAATTTATTATTAAACAATTTATCGTTAATTAATTTATTATTAATTATTGTTAAAATTGTAATATTATGTAATTACTGGATTTAATCCTCAACGATTTTCAATTTACCTCCTTATACTGTTTTATGTGTATATTTCAAAAAGTTGTTCTCACTCATTATCAAAATAACAGAAAAATTTGAAGATTTTGAAAAATTATTATAATTAAGCTAAAGACAATCTCTGTGTATAAATTTTCTTCAAAAAAAGTAAACTAAGGAAAAACAATTAACTGATAAACAAGTTTAAAGCTCTTATTTTGTATTTTAAACTTAAAATTACGAGGAAATGAACATTTAAATATGCAATTTTGAGTAAAAAGTGTTTATTTAATAAAATAATAGTAAAATTGAAAATAACTCAAAATTTCATTATCCCTATCCCCCCTATCCCCCCCCCNCCCCCCAAAAAAAAAACTAATAAAAATTTAATCAGTTGAAAATAATCTTAACAAAATAAATATTATTGTAATTACAATCAGAATAAAACCTATAAACCCAAATGATTTTACGAGTATGTAAATATTATCGAAACAAGGAATTTTTTTTAATGGAATATTAAACTAAAAGTATTAAATACACATAATTTATCTAGATGTAAGAGTGAATATTTATTTAGGAAAATGAGACTTAATCCGTTTAAACTAAAACATTATAATAAGTTTAATTGATTTTTATTATTTTAAGAGAATAAATATGAAGAGAAGCTTTCAACCTTTTTGTGTTGAACTAAATTTTATTTGTTTAAATTATAGCTAATTCTTGTTGCTAAACAATTGTACTGGTCATTTTTAGATTTTAGTTACTTCCTTCTTTTTAGTGTTTTGGGGGAATGTACTTTTTCCGAAAGAAATCCCAACCCTGGTTAATGATCTAATATAATAATATATAACGATCTAATACTACGAGAGCAATACCCTGAACCAGAATGGACGAGAGTGTACACGGGGGTCTGTCCAGACATTTTGTGAAAGATCCGTTTTTCATGAAATTGTGAAAAAATTACTCACATTCTTTCAACCAGGGTCCGCTTTTTTGAATTTGTGCAAATAGGGTCCAGTTATTGCAAGAAACTTTTTCAAGGAGTTTTTTATTTGTAAATCGATACAAGATTATGCTCGGCACTGTAAAATTATAATAAAAAAATTTAATTTTCAAAAATAAACAGCAATTGCTGTTTCTTAATTAGCGATTCAACATACAAATATTTGGTATTTAACCTATACTACTGAACCCAGAATATTCATTTCGGACGAATAATGGAAGAATCGTCTGCGGAAGACAAAACTCAATTCGTTTACATCCATCTTTTTTGTTTTCTGCCCTGGGAAGGGTTTATTTGATTAACAAAACAATAATGAAGATTGGCAAAATTTGTGAAGGGTCCGATTAAAAGAAAAATCATTTTGTGAAGGGTCCGTTTTTAAGTTAAAATATTTTGTAAAGGGTCCGTTTTTATGAAAAGATATATTGTGAAGGGTCCGTTAAAGGAGCCAAATTTCTTCTAAACAGACTCCTGGTACACTGATGGCTCAAAAATACAAGACAGCAGCGGAGCAGGAGTACACAGTAAACTCTTTTCTCACAGCTCCCCTGTGGGATACATACTATATGTCAAATTTTGATGCAGAGATCTTCGCTGTATCGATAGATGTCATTTGAATATTTTTGAAAATTAATCCAGAGTATTAAAAAAAAAGAATTTGGTTTATAACCTGTCTCTCTGGTGCCAAATTTAATTTGAATTTTAACTATATAACTAGACAACAAAAGAAAAATCTTACTAAAATGAAGGAATGGAATTAAAAATTGGAAGTTAACTAATTATCAATAACTAGAAATAAATCAGAAGTTACAATGGCCCCTTCAGAAATCTATCAAAATTGTGTTGCTAAATACAAATCTAATTTAATTGAACCTAATAACATGTACCAATGTTGTTGAAACTTTGTCAAAGCCATAACCTGTCTGTCTGGTGTCAAAAGTCATTTGAATTTTAACTATATAACCAGGCAACAAAAGAAAAATCTTACTAAAATGAATTTTTTTTTTTAAATTAACTTTTGTATCTTGTGATGCAATAAAAAAACTCTTCCCACCCCCAACCAAGTTTGCATTTATTTCAATAAATAAACATATATATTTTTGAGAGAGGTATAAGTTTTTAAGAAAAGTGTCAGATTAGTATTCTTTTATTTTGAATCAATTTTAATCTTCAAAAGGGATAATTTAGAATAAATAAATATATTACAAAGTTGACTGATAAAAAAGATTTAGCTTTTAGAGGATTATTATTTGCATAAAAATACATGTTGTTATACTTAAGAATCCGGCCCCCACTTTGATAAACTTGCAATAGAAAATGACTCACAAAAAAATTGTGCATCCCTACCTTAAACCAACTGTTGTTTCTTTATTAGTCATTTATGGAACTTTGTTCAATTGCAGCAACTGGCGAATGTCTAGGATTTAGATATCCACATAAAGTTGGAGAATATAGATGGATCTCTTATTCAGAGTTAAGTATATTTAACCATAATTGGAAAGTTTTTAAAGTTGGAAAAGTCGTTGAATTAAACTTTCCATATTTTAAATGTTTCCAGTTTAAAAGCCAAAAATAATTAAAAATTAATAAGGAAAAAATAAGATTTTTCAATAATGTCTGGAATAATTTTATACATTACACTATTTAAAACTGATTAATCCAATTAGTAATAATAAATGTTGACAAATTTAAATTATTCAAATTGAAGAAAATTAATTGCAACCTAAAAGTCTAACTTTTTAAGTGATTGTAATTAATCAAAAGGTATATTTTTATTTGAGAAATTATTTTCTATTTTATTGCAATGTTAATTATGATCCTTTAATTTTAATTATATTTACTATAACATGAGACATATTAATGTAATAGGAAATACTTTCTTTATGCAGTAGTTCAATGTTTAACTAAATTTAATTTTGAGTAAAATAAATTAGTCTTAAAAATAATAAGTTCTAGACAAAGCACTTCTACAAATAAACTGACTTAAATGTAAAGAGTATTTACTATCCTGGATTTGCACTTTATCTAGAAAACTTTTATCAATAATTGTTACAAAGGCATTTTGATTAATAAATTATTTCTATATGTTTTCCATTACCAATGTTGAAGTTAATTAAATGTTAAAAGTTTCACTAATGTATGTCAAAAACTTTAACAATAATTGTTAGTAAGTTCTTTATATGTGTGTATGTATATGTATATAAATAATATATATATATATATTTTTTTTTTGCTCCTTACTCTATTGTATTGATTGACATATTTTGCTTTGGCGATATTAATACAGTATTAGAAAGATTTATCTTTTTCGGACATAATCATATAAGCTGATAACGTTTTAATCCTTTTTTTTTTTTTAATTTTGAAACTCTTTGCATTTTTTTGTTTTGTTTTAATAATTGTTTTTTTTTTTAATTCTTTTTATGAATCTCTTTTCTTATATCTTATATAAGAATAATAAATAATTTGAGTTTCAAATTACTACATAGTAATCATATATTATTTCTTTAAATTTCTTATTAGTTTTTGTTTTTATATTATAGGTTGTACAAAGAAAGAACTACATTGGTTCTGGTTTGATTAATTTGGGTCTTGAACCTTCTCAAAGAACAATGATTGGTATATGTACTAAAACTAGACCTGAAGTAAATATACTATTCATTCATATTATTGAAGTTCTATTACTGTTTTATTAGTCTTGCCTGTTACAAAGTAAAAAAATTAAAAAAGCTTTTTTCTAAAAGCTTAGAAAGCTGGCAATTTAATAAATCTTCTGAAATAGTAAAATAACTTTTCATCTTATGTGTTAGGTCTATACTAGTATATTAAAGTTTTTTTTATTGATCTGTGAATGCTGCTGACAAGTTTTTCCTTTGTCTCATTACAAATTTTTAAAATGTCGTTTCTTGAACTTTTAGCAATGTTTTTTTTTTTTCTAAATCCAAATTTGATATTTTCCGATTTTATGCTTTGAATGCTTTCAAAATTTTCATGATCTCTACAAACAGAAATATTCGTTCGAAAAATTTCCAGGGTTTCTTAACGTTGCCTATAAATAGAAGAGTGATTTGCTTTAGAAGAGAGAGATAAATATGAAAATAGATCACTTCAAATTGTGGATGAGGCGACTATAACTGATATATATATATATACGTATATATATNCCTTAGAAGTGCCAAATGTTGCATACCATGCACCTTTTTTTACCCCTCCTGAAATCTCCTGAATTCTTGTTAGGGAAACTCCTGAATGTTAATTTTGTTAGGTTGGCACGTCTGTATATATCTTAATAGCAATACATATTGTATTGTGAAGTTAGTTAAAGATGTACAAAACCTAACCTAGTAGTCCAGCAAAAAACTGAAATAATATTGCAGTCGTAAACAGGAGCGCTTAAAGGTTCATGTTTTCAAAATTTTGACACAAACTATAAGTTGAGAAAAAAGCAGCTTAAAAACTAACTGTTCATATCAAGAAAAAAAAATTTATAAAATTTAATTTTAATAATAAAGGAAACCAGATTTAAATAAAGTAAATTCTTTTGTTTACATAAAATAAAAAATACACAATTTTTGCCAATCCTGATTTAAAAAAATTAGTAAACTATTTTTTTTTCTTTTCAGAACTCAGGTTTTTCTTCATAGCGATACATGTAGTGGGAGCTAATTAAAGATGTACAAAACCTAACCTAGTTGTCGTGAATACCTTCTACAAATGCGCAACGGTTAAAAAATAGCATATTATTTACCAATAGACAGAGCCTTTGAATAACAGCCTTGATGAGATGTGTAATGCTATTATATGCATGTTTTGTAATAATTTTTATTAGTTATTTGAATAATATGATTTCTTTTCTTTTCAGTTTGTTTTGACCATGTTGGCCTGCTCTAACTATTCAATGGTTTTAGTGCCTTTGTATAATTGCTTTGGAACTGAAGCTATCTCACACATTATTTCTCAAGGTTAGTTTATTCATGGTGATTGATTCATGGTCAATGATTTCTTCCTTTAATATTTGTTGCTTTATTATTTCTAGTATGAAACTATTCTGCATGGACTTTTAAATTAGTTGTTGATTTAATCAACTATTTATGCTTGGTCTTTTCTTTTTAATATTGAATTCTTATAATTTGACTTTTTTTTCTTTCTTATTTATTGTTTAAGGTGAGATTAATATTTCCTCTTCTTTTGAGTCAGTTAATGAGTTTAGTTCAAATAAATATCTTGCTTTACTATCTCTTACTTACTTATGTTTATCATATATATTTACATAGCTGCCAACTCTTCTGGATTTACCAGTAGACTGCTGGATTTGGCCAGTTTCTCCTGGTCTACTAGTATATTTTAGGTTGGTTTTTGTATAGTTTAGAAAATTCCCTAAAACTGAATAGGGTTCCTTAAAAAAACCGATTGAAGTAGAATTTTTACACAACTTATTGCTTGCTTGAATATTTGAATAAATATTACTTATGGATAGTGCAGTAAGCATGCATATATATATATAATTGTTATTATTTTTTATTTTTTTAGTCTAAAATTTTCAGTTTATTTTTATTCAAAATTCCTTTTTTAAACTTATTTATAAAAAATAAAAACTCAATTCTCAATAATAAATTATTTGTTTATTAGTATTCAAAATTATGAGTTAACATAATGAAAAACATTACAAATTTTAGTTCATTTAATGTCAATCATAAATGGAAAATATTGCAAACCATTTATAGTGTTTAGTGTAATAAATGTGTAAAGAAAAAGTATCTATTAGTTAATATTTCTTCATACCAATATTTATTTGAAATTTGCAATAGAGTCCATGGCTTCTTTAATTGAATATTTTAAAGTTGGATTTCAATAATTTCAAAATGAAAACAACTATGAATATGTGTCTTATCATTATTTGTATTCAAAAGTAATTTCGTAGATGAACTATTAATTCAAACAAAAGAATATTAGTATTCCTAAATGGGATATTCTGAACACACAAATAAAAAAGATCGGAATAAAAAACCTAAAAATAAAAGCAATTAACAACAAGGTATTTTTTATCAGGAAAATCAGAAATTTTAAAGACAACTAGGAACTCTGATATTAAACTTAAAGCTCTATTATGTTAATATAAAATAATTAATACTTTATTATTGTACTAAAACTTTTATATTCAACCCATGTTATTTTCGTACCTTTTCACCGTTCCATTATTTTCAAGTATTTTCCCATTACGTATTATTAATATGAAATGTATGATATAGTGCCTTAAGTATATTATTATTTATATTAATTTAATGGATTAAAAAAACGAGATGTATTTTTCATACAGCCATTATCTCTTTTTAACATGCATTACTAAAATGAAATTTAAGTGTTTATTTGCATGTTAAGTGGAGTTGTAAAGTAATATAAAAACATAAAGAAATCAGTTCCTTTTTTTAATTATTATGTTTGCATGAAACAAAAAAGGATACATTTGAATTGTTTATTGTAAACATTAATAGTTAAATTTGAATGGTTTACTTAATTTCAATTAAAGGATTAAAATATTGTTTTAAACAAACTCCAAAAAATTCAATTAAAGCAAACAAATAAAAACGAAACTTGGTTTAAATTTGAAGAAAAAAAAAAACTTTTTAAAAAAAATATAAGCGGCTTTTTACTATCCTTATTGTGCAACCAATAACGTTTAAAGCTATTTGTCTTCATTTCATTGTGTCTAATATTATTTTATTATTATTTATGTGTATTTGCTTATAACAGCAAGCTTGCTGTAACAATGATTTTGTATGCTATTGGGAAATATCATTATAGCAGACTTTTACTGTATATATGATACCATGAATGACCAAAATCAAGAGAATGCAGACATTCACCAGTGAATGTCAGCAATTACATTGTCGCTTTAGTGAATGTGCAACATATTTGTTATATCCGATTTGACATTATTATATTTATTGGATATTTTAATGTTTGCTGAGGATAGATTAGGAGAAACATCAGTGTTCAGAGTACCGGTTCTGAACTTCAAAAAAACATTGATGTAGGACATACCAGGCAATTGTATACCGATCAATTTCAGTTAACTGGACCTATTATATATTTCAGACATTTACTAAAGCAACTATGTGATTGTCATCATTCACCGGATGGAAGTCAATAACCACCAATATCGGTCATATGCATTTTTCTAAAAAAAAAAATTTTATATAATAAGTTTTCGAATCTTATTATTAGTGGAAATGGAGGCAGTGATTTGTGAAACTCCAGAACATGCTGCTGGAATAATTAAAAATCAAGAAAAGTATCCTAAACTGAAGCATATTATCTTGATTGATGATGATGAAGATGAATTGAAGAATAGTGGAAGTAGATTCAATATCATGAGTTTGAAAGAACTTGAGGTGCATAAATATTGAATACTTTGAATGTTGAATTTTGTTTCACATATTTGGTATAATATTTAAAATTGTTTTACATAATATATTTGTTCTAGTCTACATTGTTTGTTAGGTTTACAATATTTTTATTTCTAAGCACAACTTTTTTTTTATTGAATAAAAAAGTTAAGTTAATTAAAAAAAATTAATAAAGTTAATTTTGAGTATCTTTTAGCATTAAGTTTAAACAATAATAAAAAAGAGAATACTTAATATTTTATACTATAATGTATACAAACTATTATAGATATCTGCAACTTATAAAAGAAAATGTTCGTGAATTAACTAAATCAGTTATTGTTCTTATTAATAAGAAATTAGTTTATAAATAATCTTTTCAATATTAACACTACCTTGTAAAGTTTTATTTGCTTAATGAATTATCAAAGAAGATTTTTATCTTGTTAAAGATTTGACTTTTAGTAAATTGAAGTTAAAGTTATAAACATAAATGAAAATATTCTCTATTTTCTAAAATATATATCGTCAGTTATCAGTTCAGCCTTTGTCCGTTTCAACTTTTTAAGGCATAATAGCTACCTACGAACTAAAAGATTTTTTTTTTTTTTTTTAGCAGGAATAAAAAAATAAATAAAAACATTTAAAAAATCAGTTATCAGTTCAACCTTTGTTCGTTTCAACTTTTTAAGGCATAATAGCTACCTACGAACTAAAAGATTTTTTTAGCAGGAATAAAAAAATAAATAAAAACATTTAAAAAACGATTTTCATGCATTTATTAAAAATATCATTGCTTTAAATGTTTTTCAGCTAAAAATGTTCATGGAACTTATAATGGTCGCTTCTAGACCAAGGTGATTTAAATGTTTGTAGTGACAATTCATGACTGTAGAAAATTATCTTAAGTCAATTTCACTTCTACAAAATTATTTTAAAATTTGGATTTTGGATGATGGTCCGTAGCTCCAAAACATTTTTCAATTGAAGAATATTGATATTCTTTTCAATTGAAGATCAGTATTCTTCAATTGAAAAATATTCAATTAATTAGGTACTGCTTGAATTTTATTGCTAATAGATTATTTTATTATTATATTTGTAGTACCTTGGTGTCTGCAATTTTATTAATTCCAAATATGTAAAAAAAATATTTTTAATGTAGAAGCAAATTAAATTTGTGAAAATTCATATTACTTTGTAAGTTTTTTTAAATATTTATTTTGTAATATATATATAAATTATTAGTATGTATAAAAATTAGTTTTAATATATATTTTGTCATTAAAATTAATTGATCATTTTGTAGTTACAGGGATGAGATATTTCCGCTTTTTAGCTGATTTTCGCTTTTTTCACTTTTATCTCTTGAATTTCAGCTTTTTTATCAAAAATTCAGATTTTTCTAAAAATTTCACTTTTTTTATAAGTATTCCGCTTTTTCAGAAAATTCACCCATTTTCAAAGAGAAACAGAAAATTCAAACTACATAGCTACCAATCCTTTCTCATTTTTACTTATTTTAGCTATTTTCTCCCCTTTTACTCGCAGCAGATAAGATTTTCCAAATTTTTTACACGCCCTCCAGATAGATCCGATTTTTGTAGTTCAAACGACGTTGTTTCTGACAAGCCTTTTAGAGGTCCCAAACCTGGAATCTGCCAATATCTCGATTCTTATTCACACGATTTTAATATCAAACATAGCTTTTCATATTTGCGTGTTGAGATTCTTATTCGCGTGATTTGAATATTGTACATTGTGATGATTCGTATTTACGCCTTTTTAAATACCTATGAAGCGATTAGTTACAAGTTTAAAATTCAATGTCTTGATTTGCTCATGCTTTTTATAATATCAAACATTGATTTTCATTTATACGTGATTTTAAAATAAGGCATTGGGATTCGCATTCACGCATTCTAAAAATTATGCATCATAATTCTTATTTATGCAATCTAAAAATTACGCATCATGATTCGTATTTACGCGATCTAAAAATTATGAATCGGGATTTGTATTTACGCGTTTTAAAAATTCTATATCCCAGTTTGTATTTTCTCATTTTCAAAATCGTATATCTAGTTTCATATTCATGTGATTTCAAAATCCATAATTGTTATTCATATTCACACAATTTTAAGATCAACTCTCGCGATTCTTGTAAGAAGTAAATTTTTTTTAAAAATTAGTTACTATAAAAGTGACTGTTTTTCTAACGACGATTATTAGTATGTATATGTAAGTGTTACAACATCAGAGAAACTGGAAGGGAATATATTCAAAACTTACATTCTGTGCTAGCAAAGAAGAAAAAATAGGATTTGTCACAAGATGTTTGAAAATGGACTAACGACTAAATATAGCAAACATAAAAGATATAGCAAACAAAAGCAATCACTTAAAAAGGGATTTAATTAAAAAAAAATTTTGGGGGAAAAAGAGTTAATTAACTCATCATCAAAATTTTATTTATAATTGCTGTTATTTATGCTATAAAATGCAAAATTCTTATCAAATAAAAAACAATTATCTAAACAGTTGCTGATTGTCATGTAATTTTTCAAACTAAAATAGCAATTTTTGTATGTTAAGGAGTTACTATATATTTCTACTTCACTGTTATTGATATGTTTCAGAGGGCTCTAGTTAGATTAGACTATAATATGAACATAATGATTCGGTCCATTGTTAAAGTTTTTTTTTCCAATATAATTTAAAAAGTAATATTACTGATATATTTGCTATAAATCACATAACAGTATTTATTAAAAGAAATGAAATATTAATGTATATTCTCAGTAGTTTTAATTTGCTAAACCAGGTAGTTTTTCAAGTAATAATTGTCTCTTATGTGAACTGAGGAAAAATATAATTTCCAGCTTTATTTTTTCATTTGGTAATTTTTATTTTCACTAAATGTTAAGTATCAATGTAGTCGTTTTTATAATAATAGATTAGTACGCAATTGTATGTCAACACATTATTTATTACCTTAAACTGTCTGGAATTTATTATTAAAGGGCTATTAAAATTTACTATCGTGGAAATTCAGCTTTTTTGCCTTTTGGCTAATCTCATCCCTGGTAGTTAAAAATATTGTTGCTCACTTTATTATTCTTGGAGGCCAGTACTATCATTGATTATCCATAAAGTTTGGGTACCAAATTGAACATTTTTGGAATTTTTGTTATTTGATACGAAAATAAGCTTCAAATGCTTTCCTTTTATCATTGTAAAAATAATAATTGATGCAAATTTTATTATGTTGCTAAAATACCAGTTTAATAGTAAAAACAAAAAAACATTTAAGCTAGTTTGATTTTTTATAATGTTATATTAAAATGTTTATATGTAATATTGAAAAGCTGCAAAAAAGCAATACTGCTTCCAAGTAATTGATATCATTTTGCTGTATTTATTATTTATTTTAATATCAGTGTATAATATATGTTTCTTAAAGTTGTACTTTTATCTTGTAAAACTGTTATTTAATTTTTGAGTGCATGACTTTATGCTGTTCACTTAAGATATTCTAATTAACTACTATTACCCTTTAATAAATTAGCAAATATGCTTTTTTTTCTTAGATCTCTGAGATCCATTTTACATTCACTTATAAAATTTTCATCTTACAAGATATTTCTAATTTTTTTTTCTTTTGTGCATAAAAATTTTTTTTTAAAAATTTCATATTTCATCAGAAATAACAATTTAAAAAACATATTAATTTTATTCTAAAGAATAATGCTTATGCACTTTAGTACAATAAATATATGCTATTTTTATTTCGATCAAAATTTAAGTCTAATCTTCTTTTGTATTTAATTTGCTAAGGTACAATGTTTTCCATTATTTTAAAATGTATAATTCTTTTTTAAACTTTAATTAAACTTAAACACAATTTAATTTAAACTTTATATTTCTTAATAGCTATTTTACTTTTCAGGCTAGTGGTAAACTTGATGAAAGGAAAGAAGTTGTAAGTTTTATTCTAGTTGTTGAATCAATTTTATTTTTGCATTTCTTTTATTTAAAATCATTTACTCTTTTGTGGTATCATTTTAGAAACCCAGAGCCGATGATATCTTCTGTTTGTGTTACACCAGTGGAACGACTGGTAAGTACGTTACTGTATCAGGTGTAATCATTTGTTTAAATGTCAATTTTTAATGTTTAAGAACATTATTCGTCTCATAATTAACTTAATGTGGATGATTTTAACATTCATTTACCTATAGTTGAGCTTTTTAGTTGAAAATTCAATTAATATTTTTTAAGAAAATGAATTATATCTAGAATTCTGAAGAAATAATAGGAATTTTGTAATAAAAAAACATTTTGTAAAAAGCCCATAATTTTAAACCAGAATTCTTGTTTTATAATGTGGGGACTACAATGACAATAAACTGGAAAACCTTATCTTTTTTTTAATTTCAAGAGAGATTTTATTCTTAATTACACCATTTGCTTTATAATAATTTAAAAACTTTATAAGCATTGTTTGTTTTACATTTTAAAATGTAATTTGTAGCTTTGTTGGCATTTTTTATAGACGAATAATTTCCTTGTCCCTCAAACCATTAAAATTTTCATCGAATTAACTAATTAATTTTAATTAACTTATTACTCAGGTTAAAAATTTGTTACTATATTTTACTCCCTTAAAATTTAGTATTCTTGTGTTACAAAAAATTTTCTTATTCTAAAATAATGTTATTTTATTATTACAGTGGAAAGTCGCGTATCCGGAATCTGCGGGACTTTCCGAAGTCCGTACATTTGATTTTTCTGTATAATTGACCTCCAAGGTAAACAAAGCTTAAAATGATCTGAATCTAAGAAGCAGAAAATAAATAAACATTATTTTTCGGGCAATAATGTTTTAGTATTAGAATGATATCTAATCAATCATAAACAAAATATTAGAAAAAAAATAATTATTGCTATTCTAAAAATAAATATAGAAAACGAAAAAAATTCCCAGTTATGAAAATATTAATTGCTCTCTCCACCATTTTGAACTAGAACGATTCAAGCAAGAAGGGGAAATTCCCGTCATTCAATAAGGTGGGTAGGTGGAGAAGAAAAATTCATTTCCTCCTTACTTGTCATTCAAGTTGAGGGCGGGGTAGTGACAAATTCTTATTTTCTCTCCCATCATTGGCTATCAATCAAGCATAAAGGCGTGGCATGCTAATTGGGTTCTCTTTATTTTTTCTTGTGTGACTAAAGGGGATTCCCCCTCCACTTTAACATTCAAAAAGGTTCCAGGAAATGCCTCTTTTACTAGCCAGCTGCATAGGAAAGAAGGGGGAGGGAGGGGACTCAGTTGTGCTCTTTTGAAAACAACCCCCCCCCCTTTCCTGCATTCCAGAGGAGGAGCGTCATGGTCTTAGTAGATCTTCTGTTCTCTTTTCTGTTGATTTATGGGTTCAATGCATAGATCTCTAGAAGCTGAGAAGGGGAAAAACCTGTCAAAAGACTTCGTTTTTTTTTTTTTTTTTAAAAGGAGAGGGGAAGATGAAGAAATGTTTGTTTATTTTGATTGTTAAAAAGTGTCCGGGAAATCGACCCTTCCGGAAAAGGGACGTCCGGATATGGGACGTTACACTGTATTTAAATTCTGACAAAACTAAAGAAAGAATAAATATGTAAAAACATAACTGATTGAACAAACAAAATTTCAATAGTAAAGTAATTATAGACCCTTTAGTAATTATTCCCTCTTTTAAATGCATTATAGGTAGGGAAAGTAGCATTAGTTCTTGCCAAAAACAGTTGTTGTTTTAAAAACTATTTCTTTTCTTTAGTTTAATTATCCTTATTTTATAAAAATAATGTATTTCTTAAATATAAATTAAAATGAATGGGACAGTAATTACATTCTTTAAAGAGAAACACAGATTTAAGATAAAATTAATCTCATTGACCCTGAAAGAAATGGTATTGCAATTTAACTTTATTGTTTTGTGGAAAAGAATGTGTTTTGTAACCTGGAAGTTGAATTTTTTGTGCTCTTCAGCCAGCAGAAATGCAACCACTTAGTTGAAATTTGACTTGCTGAAAGTGCCATTTGATTTGAATGTATGAACTTAATGCAAAATTTTTAAAATAGAAATTTTTCAAAATCCTAATTTTTTTTTTTAAGTTATTTTAATTTTAAGTGATTTTTTTGTGAAGTTTTCTCACTTTTTTGCTTTTAGCAATAAATATTTATCCATTGCTGTAAAAAAAATTAATTAACTCTCTTGAGATAAGTTTGTACTTAAGCTGATGATGAAAGTAACAGAATAAATAAAAGTGAAAAATTTGTGTTTTCCAGGTATAAATCTTAACATTCAATATAAAAACTTAATTCATGAGAGATAAAAGCTGTTTTTGATTTAAACTTTTATAAATCTCTTTAACGAGTGAAATTACTTCCAATTTATTTCTGATTATGTCACTCATTCTATATTACTAAGTATTTTTTTTTATGTTCATTATTGTTCAAAGTAAGGTAATCTTTTATTTTGTTGCAATTAACAGAATGCTCTCAGATAAAATTATATATTTTATTAACTAAATAATCTTTTCCTTTAAAAATATCAACATTTTATGGAAGAAAAAAAAATGACTATGGAAATTGGTGAAAGGAGCCTAGTAATGTATTAAAGTCCCGCAATGTTAGACAAAAAGAACATGGTTCCCAGGAGAACACCGAAATCAAGCATCACTGGCTGCTGCCAGTTAGCAAGTGTGTGACCACTTTATTCAGCCTGTGTAGGGATCGAGGGTGTGCGATATCGGTCCTCGTTTAACAGTTCTAACGTAAAGTGCTTGACTTCACGCGCAGGTTGTTTGTCTACCAAAGTAGGGGTGCCATCCCCTCTGCAGAGGATCGAAATTGCAATGGCATGCATGTCTTCAGATCATCCTCGAGGAATGTTTCCCATATCGTCACCAATATCCCATTGTGTAGCTGTAGTGGGATGTAAATAAAGTACCTACCTGCCTAATATATTAAAAAAGTTTTAAATAACATAATGGTTATAAAATATAATTTATTTCTAATTTTTTCATATTTCTAAAATAATTTATGCTAAATATCAATTTTGCTATAAATTGGAATTGATGTTTGTATAATTAATCATGTTGATAATATTCCAGGTGAACCAAAAGGTGTTGTGGTCAGCCATCGTAATGTTCTTTCTTGCATAGGCTCCTTGTCTACTGTTTTATCGGTATAGTATTATATTGCTGGTAAATCATTAGAAAATCATTGTAATTCTGTTGTATTATATTTAGAAGTTGTAGATTAACCATTGCATGTCAGCATTTTACAAACATAGAGTTGTTAGAGATTAAGTTAAAGGTATTTATATTACAAGATTATTCATCAACTTGTTTATTCTATTATTTATTTTAAAGCATTAAATATGTGTACAATATTGCACAATATTATTAAATATGAAAGAAATTTCTTCAATTACTGAAAATAGATTTTTCATTATGTTTAAGAAAAATTTACTAAATGTCGCAAATAGCATTATTGTTGCCAATAAAAATTAAAAACCTAGGCTTTTTAAGATTATTTTTATTTATTATTATTAATATTCATGTTGATACATTGCTCATATTAAAACATTCATTGATTGATGAGCATGCTTTTTCATAATACACAAAAGTAAAAATTGTTGCCATGATTTACCTAAGAATCATTTGTTTTATTCAGGATTCTGTGAGTAATGACACATTGATTTGCTACTTACCCTGTGCACATATCTATGAAATAATTAATGAGGTATGTTTTTGTGATTTTATTTATGTATAACATCTTTACAGATTTATGTTATTCAGTAATTTAGTATAATCTTTCATAACACATTTACATTATTCAGTAATTTAGTATAATCTTTCATAACACATTTATGTTATTCAGTAATTTAGTATAATATTTCATAACGCATTACNATGAACATGCTTATTCATAATATACAAAAGTAAAAAATGTTGCCATGATTTACCTAAGAATCATTTGTTTTATTCAGGATTCTGTGAGTAATGACACATTGATTTGCTACTTACCTTGTGCACATATCTATGAAATAATTAATGAGGTATGTTTTTGTGATTTTATTTATGTATAATATCTTTACAGATTTATGTTATTCAGTAATTTAGTATAATCTTTCATAACACATTACTTTTCTGATGATTATGTTTTCTATAATATTGTGCTTAACATAATTTAATAGGGAATTCATTATTGGATTAAAATGTACCAACGCAAAGTTTGCTTTTCATACAATTTCATTATTACGTGAAATCAGAATGTCTTGAAAAAAATTCGAATAATCGAATAAATGTTTGTAAAAGTTGAAGAAAGTTGTCTGAAATTTTAAAAATTTTTGAAATTGTATTTTGTGAAAAAAATATGATTGAATATTTGATATCAAATGATAGTTGGAATCAATTTAAATTCATGTTCTCTTTATCTAACTTTAAAATAAATCTTTGAAGTAGTTATACTTTTAAATATTATGTGTTGCATACCAACTTTTTCTGAAAATCTAAACCTAGAAAAGACATTTAAACTGTTTAATAATTTATATCTTATAAAAACTTATTGAGTTGTACCATCATTTATTTTTCTTGTGATAAGTACTCTTTTAATAATTTATTATAATCAATTATTTTATTATTTCTACCAAAAAGTTAAAATATTAAGCATTTTTGAAATAAACTTGCTTAAATGAGATTATACCTTTTATTTGTTCATTTTTTTTAATTTATGTTTAATATGAAACTTTTTGGTATGAAATAATGAACATATTAAGGTAGAAAAAAATTAAAATTTTTCTTCTTAAAACTATTTCTGCCTTTTTCATAAATTCTTATTACAGTATCAAAGTAAATTTTTAAAATCACACTGCATTAAAATGAAATTAGAAAAATTCTTATAAAGTTTCAGGACTCTCTAAAGTCTTAAGATGTGGTCTGAAAATATCAGGGAATTTCTATCTATGTTAGCAATGGTATATTTTGGGATTTTATGGTTATTTATCGTTCTTATTTCGCTTGATTTTTAATCTTTTTGTTTTGATTTTTGTGCAATCAGAATATTTTTGAAAATGCAAATGTGGGTTTTAAAATAATCTATTTGAAGAATAGAAATATTTGAAATTTAGATCTAACATCTTTTTTAATAATGCCAGTAAAATTTGCTGAATTCAATACTTCAAACTTATGAAATGTCTGTTAATAGTCTACATGGTTCAGGCCTACAGTCTTTTGTATTGTTCCAATTTTTTTTTAAAGTTCAGTTATTGTATGAAAAAGAAACTCAATTAATAATTTTTAATTATAAAATTTTAATGGTAGTAAAATCATGGGTCACATTCTTATTTATTTTTTTCAGTATATTCAGTAAATAATCTCTGTGGAGTTTAGTTGTTTCCCAATTGATTCATCTCATTTTAAAAATGATTATAATCAATTAGTTGTAAATTTCAATTCTCAATGAAGTAGTTATAGAATTTTTAAATGCTGATTAATTATGAGTTTTTCAGTGCTAATCAGATCTCCATTAATATAATTATAGTAGAAACTGTTAAAACTTTGCTCTGAACAACGTAATTTGCGACTTAAAAAATATCTTGTTTTATTTATTTATTTTTTGCTATAAAATTTACCATTGTTATACCTAAATGGAGCAAAAAATCCTTTTTCTAGTTTGTCAGTTGCCATTTTTTAAAGTATTCTGGCGTATGTATTTTAGTTTAAAAAATATCACGGTCTATTTGTAAAATTTTTGTCTTGTGAAGCTTTTATCATGTGAAGAATAAATACTAAGAAAATTCAGGGTGTATTTCTTTTCATTGCAGATTTTTTTTTTCGTGTCTTATAGAATAACTGTTTATTTAAAATGGGATGAACATTATATGAGAAACTACACTTAATAATATATAACAAATAAAGTTTGCTTTTTTTTTTTTTCATTTTTTAACTTTTTTATCCACAATCATGTGTCAAATGTATTATTATTATTTTTTTGTTTTTTTTTGTTTTGTAAATATAATTTAAATGTAGGTGCTGAACCTAATGTAATTTAAGATTTTTACTTTTGAAAACATTAAAAAATTATTTAACTTTTTGAAATTAAATCTTTTTACAGTGTCTTAATCAAATATCCTTAAAAAAGTTACAAATATTTTCCTAAAGTCCTTAAAATGGTTTTTAGGATAGGACAAGTGTGAAAATCTTAAAAATCTTTTTTTTTTTTNCCAAAAAGAGATTTTAACTGAGACGAAATGCAATTTCTGGTGAGACAATTTGATATTTTGCGAGTAGCATCCCTGATGGTGATTAATTATTATGAGTTTTTCACTGCTAATCAGATCTCCATTAATATAATTATAGTAGAAACTGTTAAAACTTTGCTCTGAACAGCGTAATTTGCGACTTAAAAAATATCTTGTTTTATTTATTTATTTTTTGCCATAAAATTTACCATTGTTATACCTAAATAGAGCAAAAAATCCTTTTTCTAGTTTGTCAGTTGCCATTTTTTAAAGTAATCTGGCGTATGTATTTTAGTTTTAAAAATATCACGGTCTATTTGTAAAATTTTTGTCTCATGAGGTTTTTATCACGTGAAGAATAAATACTAAGAAAATTCAGGGTGTATTTCTTTTCATTGCAGAATTTTTTTTCGCGTCTTATAGAATAACTGTTTATTTAAAATGGGATAAACATTATATGAGAAAGTACTCTTAATAATATATAACAAATAAAGTTTGCTTTTTTTTTTCATTTTTTAACTTTTTTTATCCACAATCATGTGCCAAATGTAGAATTTTTTTTTTTTTNAGGAATTTTTTTTTTTTTTTTGTAAATATAATTTAAATGTAGGTGTTGAACCTAATGTAATTTAAGATTTTTACTTTTGAAAACATTAAACAAAATTTTAACTTTTTTAAATTAAATCTTTTTACAGTGTCTTAATCAAATATCCTTAAAAAAGTTACAAATATTTTCTTAAAGTCCTTAAAATGGTTTTTAGGATAGGACAAGTGTGAAAATCTTAAAAATAGTCCTTTTTTTTTTTGTAAAAATAATTTAAATGTTGGTGTTAAACCTAATATAATTTAAGATCTTTACTTTTGAAAATATTAAAAAATTATTTAACTTTTTGAAGCTAGATCTTTTTATATCTTCTTAATCAAATATCCTTTAAAAAGTAAAATAATTTTCTTAAGTCCTAATAATGGTTTGTAGGATATGACGAATGTGAAAATCCTTATTTGTGAATGTGTTTAGCTAATGCTCTTTTATTAGATTTACTATCGTTTTTGTTTATTTAAGATTCTCCCCTTCTTTGTTAGATATTTTGCCTGTATAAAGGTGGAAGACTAGGTTTTTATAGTGGAACAACTGAGGATTTACTGGATGACATGCAGAAGCTGAAGCCTAATGTTGTGCCTTTGGTTCCTAAACTAATGAATCTCATATATTCAGCAGTATGTTACTTTTCTTGCATTCCCTTGTCTATAATTGCATTTTTGTATTACCCGTCTAATTTACTGTGCCATAAAATGTCACTGTTATCATAAATTAATTTTTGGCACTTTCATATTTTGTATTGGAACACTATCACTTATTTTTTATTTTTCTTACTTAATATAAAGTTGACCATTTAAATAGTATGAGTCCCGCAGTGGACTGATCGTTAAGACACTGTTCCCAGTAGAACACTGAAGTCAAGCATCACTCACTGCGGTCAGTGTGTGGGAGGGTGATCACTTTGATCTGCCTGTGTAGGGACCAAGAGTGCATAGTATCGGTCCTCCTTAAACTGTTCTACCATAAAGTGCTCGACTTTGCTCACAGGTCATCATACTACTAATGCAGTGGAGCCATTTCATTTGCAGAGGATCAAAATTGTGATAGCATTTCGACGGATTATCCGCAGGGATGTTTCCCAGCCCATTGTGCAGCTCTAGTGTGACGTAAATGAAGTACCTACCACATTGAATACTATGGCTCAACTATTACAGTTATCCCTTACAATTGAGCATTTACAACTCTGTAGTAAATGCTTAATTGCTAGGGCTAACTGTAAGGAGTGAGTTATGATCATTGATACAGTAGAGAACCAATTAACCGGGATGCTCGGGACCATCCCTATCCCGGATGTCTGAATTTCCCGGTTTTCTGGATCGGCCAAAAGTGCCTTTAATCGATGTTTCATCAAACCGAAATTACAAGGAAAAAGTTAAACATATTTAAAAATGGGGAAAAAAAGAAAACATCTCCTAAATTAAAAAAATTGTAGAAAAATAACATTTAAAAGGATAAAAACATTTGCAAATTTAGACAAGAAAAACAAGTTTAAAAAATACAAAATTTGCATATTTATTTTTTGATAACAATTAAAATCCCCAAATTAACTAATATAAAACAAAATCAATAATTAAAAAACGCAATATATTTCATACCTAATTATACTGGGGGGTTATAAGTTTTATACTAATATATAAAACTTATTAATCTAAATAAAAACAACACTTGAAAATTATGGAATGGAAACGATATTTAAAAAAGGCACTAACATAAGTATTAAAACCTCCAAGAGACAGGATATTGTAAGATAAACGGAATTAAAAAAAAAAACTTAATGATGAAATTTATGAATAAAGGGAATTAATTTATTAAGTATGAAATTTATCCTAAAAGAAAAAACGCAGTAGAATCAGAAAAACAGAATCAAAATCAAAAAAAAACTATCTTCTTTATAAAATAATTACCTGCTTTTATTAACAAATAATTATATGCTTAAATTAATAAACTATCTTCTCCTTTTATTTTATTTTTTTATTAAAAGACTATTTTTAAGGAAAGCAGATGTGATTGCACATCAAGAAAAACTTGCTAATGATATCCAATTTCTAAGAAATCAGAATTTATTCAACAAAAAAATATTGTTTTGTTAATTGATGTCAAAAAGATGAATATAACTGGTGATTAAATAATGCATTATCTGAAATAATAAAACAATTCACCATAATAAATAACAAAACTGAGTAACTGAAGGGGATGATTTAAAATAAATCTCACATTTCACCTTTAAAATCAATACTCTTAGCCAGATGTTTCAAGTTCCTTAACTCAAACATTCATTGCTATGCCTGTGCAATGCATTTTTCCCACCCTCTCGTAAATCAAAGAGAAAACGAAATCAGCTTGCCACTCCTTTAAGTTTGATTGATGGCAGCTTATCAGAAAAAGAAAATAAGCACAGGAGAAAATAAAACATTTGTCCCTTCCCTGCCCCCTCTGGATCTAATGATCTTCAAGGTCAGGGGAAGAATTGAAGTTCCTCTGGGCAAGTGAGGAGAAGAATTCCCCCTTTCCCTCTACTCAGCTTTAAGGATGAGTCAAATTTATGTTTTTTTTTTTTTATAATCGTTATAGTACTTTAAAAAGCGGGAAAACTAAGCAAAATTCTTCCCGGTTTTCAGATTTCCCGGTTATCTGGATACCGGATAAATGGTTCTCTACTGTATTATGTGATGGTCAATAACTTTAATTAATTCATTTGCAGTTTTTACTTGGATTCCTTTTAAATGTGTTTAATTCATTCTTGACTCTGATCTTCCAATTTCTCCAGGAAATATTATCTACACCTGTAGCAAGCATGTGATTTTTTCATGAATCATCCGAGTAATAGTTTTGTTCATGTAATTATAATTATCAGTCTACATAATTTTCAGATTTCATAACAACAACTTCATTCATTTTTTTTAATTTATGCATAAAAACTAGGTGGAATTTGAAGAAATTTTGTCATGATTAACATGAAAATCATTATAATAAAATAATTAGCTTTCTCAATTTATTCTTATGATTTGTAGGTTCGGAAACAAATGGTTCCATTTCCATTTAAAAGGCGTCTGTTTGAACTAGCTCTCCTTCAAAAGCAGAAAGAATTATGTCGGTAAAAGAAATTTATTGTTTTTTTTTTAGTTCTATCTATTTGGAACCATTATTAATTCATACTGATAATTAATTTTTTAATGCAGTGGCATTGCAAGGAAGAACACTGTGTGGGACAAGCTGATATTCTCTAAAATACAAGAACGTCTTGGAGGGAGAGCAAAATTAATTTTCTCATCTTCAGCCCCTGTATGTAAAGAAGTCATGCAATTTTTTCGCTGTTCCATGGGCTGTCTGGTAAGTGTTACTAATGAAAATACAGTCAAACCCCGCTATAGTGAACGAAATGTTCGGTCCCGTGCCTTGCTATACCTGTATAATGTTATTTTTTACGGATATAGTGAAGTTGGATATAATGAACTTTTTTCCGTCTTCGGCTGATTTTTTTAACTTTTTTTTGCAATAATTTTGAAATTTCTACTTCAAAATAAATACATATACCGATTTTTAAAACCATCTACAGGGGGGAATGTAGCGATAAGCATTTTGCAGATGATGCACCTGTAAGGTGTCAGTGGGATCAATATGCATTTTCTGTCAGAGGGAATGAGTAATTATTCATTATTGGTCAAAGGGTTGGACACTAATATGTGTTGATAAGCCCTCATTTCAACTCCTGTTTGCTCAGTTCAGTTAAAGAAATCCTGCAAAGAAGTGTCGCAAATTTAACTATAGCGAGCAGTAAACGTAAGACGTTCTCCATTGATGATAAAATGGACATAATCAGAAAAATTGAAAATGGATGCAATCAAGCTGGTATTTGCAGGGAATATAAACTATCCAAATCTGCAGTTTGTAACAGTAGTTCTGCAGTAATCAGTAGTTGTAATAGGCAATTAATAATTTCCGCTCATGAAAAAAAATTCAGATGGCGGAAAAAAGTTGAGAAAAGCAGATCACAAGGATGTTGAAGAAGCATTGCTGAAAAAGTTCACCAATCGAAGAAGCCACAATCTTTCAGTATCTGGACAAATATCAATGAACTTGCTGAGCGATTTTATGATACTACTTTTATGTAATTGAATGGCAGGTTAGACAGGTTTAAAAAGCGGAATAACAGAAATTCAGGAAAAATTATCTGCGTGTCGGGAAGTGTTTCCATATCTGATGTTGAGGATTGCTCATCAGCTAAAGATTACTATTTTTTTTTGTACGTAAGACGAAGAGTAATGAAAAATAACACATGTTTTGCTACTACATAATATTTTTCAGTCATTTATTTGAATAATGCGTAATAAAAGGGAGCAGTTTAGGAACCATCAGTTAAATTACCTGCATAACGGATGTAGTGAACCAAAATTTCGGTCCCTTGAAGGTTCAATATAGCGGGGTTTGACTGTATAAATATAATTGCTGTCAAAAATTGTTTTTCTTAGATCTGCTATTTCCTGTTTTCCTCTTTCGATTTTTTATAAAATCATTTTCTGTCATTTTTTATATTTCCTGGGGTGTTTAAAAGTAACCACACTGTCAATAATTCTTTTAAAGTCCGAAAAATTTAATTATTCGTATGAGGAACCATTTGAGCAAAAATATCATTACTGAATGAATTCACTGCTGACAAAAATTCTTGTTCATTGTGTTTTCAAGTGCATTCTTGCAAAAAAAAATTTATTTGAAATAATTTACCAAATTAATTGTTTTCAACCTTATTTTTTTATGTTTTTTTTTTTAAATCAGTGTTTTCAAACTTAAGTACAAAGGCTAAAGATTGTGGGGAAAAAAAACATTCTATGGCCTCTGGAATGTATAGTTTTACACTCAATGCATTGCATAGTATCAAAGGAAA
Source organism: Parasteatoda tepidariorum (assembly GCF_043381705.1). Lineage (NCBI taxonomy): Eukaryota > Metazoa > Arthropoda > Arachnida > Araneae > Theridiidae > Parasteatoda > Parasteatoda tepidariorum. Next base: position 5,922,679 of record NC_092206.1, read on the forward strand.
TTGTTAGATAATTTTGGTGTGCTTTAGGTATCAAATTTCAGTATTTTTCTTTTTGTATAAAACCTTTAATAAAATATACTTTAACTTTTATAATATGTGATAAACTTTTTAGTCATTCAATACTCGTTCTTTGAAGTACATAACTTTGTTCATGCATTGATAATACATATTTAATTTTAACCTTAGTAGAAACTAAATCATTTCATAATGCTTAAAAACAATTGCATATTGCTGTTTTGATGTTATTCACCAGCTTCACAGAGCTTGATGTTGTCCTGATAAGAATTTTTTTTAACATATCGCTTTATTGGAAATCAATCCATATATTATAGGCAACATATACAAGATTGAGAATATGTATAATATGAATACATGAACATTAAGAGTACACAACAATTAAAATACATGACCAATAAACAAGAACAGTGGAACTTAAGGATAACAAAATTATAGTGAACTACTGTAAAAGGTATCCGACAAATGGACGCACAGAAGTCCTTCAAAGAATTCATTAAGCTTCTAGCATTCCAATATAACTTAAGAATACCTCCAATACTTTGAGATTCTTTATTGAGTTCTGGGCATGATAGTAAGTGTTCAGCATTCGTTTTACCTGCTCTGTAGATTTGACATTCACTTGTTGGTATGATGCCAGTGCTGTTTAGATATATTTGCTAAACAATCATGACTGGCTTTACTGATGTGAAATATTTTGTGGTTATTTGTAGTCTTTTTAACCTTTTCTCCTGATTTTTGCGTTTGTTCAGAATGTCTCGTTTCCTACAAATACTAATGCAGGTTTTAAGATAATCGATTTAAAGATTCATAAGTTTATGTTTGTAAAAGATGCTGAATGGTAGTGCTTTGCGCTTTCGTGCCACGGGTCCTGGGTTCAATCCTCGGGCCAGGCAAGGTTGACTCAGCCTTTCATCCCTTCAGTGGATCGATAAAATGAGTTCATGCTTGAGAACTGAACACTGAGGGTTCCGAGTTCGGCTGACCACCCAACCAGAACATCTGCTCTTGCACCCAAGAACCCCAGGTCAAGAAAACTGAGATGGGCATGGTAGTCTTTGGCCCTCTATAGACTGTCACGCCACTATGTTTAGTTTAGTAATGATTGTAAAAATCACAAAATTTCACAACTTAGAGACCATTCACTAATTATATACATGTTTCAGGCCTATAGTCTTACCCACAAAATTCATTGTTTTAAACTTGTTGAGAATTCAATCATTTTATGAGAATAAAACTCAATTAACTGTAAAAAAAGAAGTATTAAATTTTAATGGTGATGAATGCAAGAGTCATGCGTTATTTTCAGCAAATGCAGTAGCAAATCTTATAGGGTCGATTTTTGTTGTTTCACAATTATAGATTTATTTATTTCATCTGATTTTAAGAATTATTGTTTCTAATTAATAATGCATGATGAATTGAGGGATTATTCAATAAATTATTTTTAAACAAAAATGTATATGGGTGTATTCACAATGTTTTCTGTTTGATAATATTGAAACTGTACTTTAAAATTATTTAATTTAAGTAGCCTTAATATAAAAGTAAGAAATATAAAAACAAGAAAATAAGATTACATTTAGCATGAAATAATCTATATCAGTATATATTGAAATTTATACAAGGAAAGACATACAATGGCCACTAGTTTTTTTACTGCCCATGGCAGTTAAGTGTAAAAAAAAGAATATTAATTAAAAGAAATCATTCTGTATGCATATGTAGCTTAAATCAAGAAAAATAGTAAAATATATTATAATTATTATTTTTTATGACTACATAGTTCATTTCAATTACATGCAAGTTATTAAAATAATTTTTTTTTCTTTTTTACTATAATAAAAGTTAATAATATTAAAAAATAAGCAATAACTAATAATTTTTAAACTGTGTTCATCTGCTTAGAATAAAAACAAGAATGTCTGAAGAACATAAAGAATATATTTTGGTGTACAATAAATTTAACTTTCAAAATTTGCATAAAATGTTTTTTTGAGGTAGCTCAAGAAAAGTCTGTATATTTTGTCTATATTGTATTGGCTTTTTTATCTGTATTTTATATATTAGGACAAAACTTATAGTTGTAAACATTATGATTGTATTGTTACTAAATAAATGTGATGCACAGTCTGTCTATATAAAGAACTCTTCTGGGTAGGGGTGTGGGTTAAATACTAAGAACAAGTTTTGAAGGAGATCAGCAATTAAAGAAACAAACAATCTTATTGTTTAAATATCAGCAAAAAGTTCCAGATTTTGTGGCGGGAGGAATTCTTTATATAAACTATATTCAACGAATTTATATTTCAGGTGTTTGAGGTCTATGGTCTTTCTGAAGTTGGTGCTTCTGTGATGACCCTTATGTCTGAAGATAAGACTGGTACTTATTTTGCATTATTTAAATTATTTCTTAAATATGTATGTAACAAATATTTTTTTCAGAACATGATTTTTTTTTAACATAATTTAAAAGCTAATCAGCAATTGTCAGGTTTTTTTACTCCAAAATGCATTTTCAAGGAGAATACAGTAAGCAAAACAAAACATTTTTTTACCAGCATAAGAACTGCGAATTAAGAAAACTAAAATTTTCTTATTACAGTAAACCATCTTAGCATGTATAAATTCCTGTTCATTTAATCAAAAGTTACTTTGAATATTTTTCTTTTATTTATTTATTTCACTGGCACTTTCTCTTTTTGTAAGATGGCAACAAAACAGGAAATTTTATCAATTTGGAAATTTAATTTAACTGTTTTAAAAGTCATGGAAAATGAATTCATTTGATTTTAAGGCACTTTACAAATTTAATATTTGGAAGAAAAAAAACATTTTATCTCGTTATAATTTTAACAAACAAAACTATTTTTATCTTTAATAGCAAGTATGAATGTTTTCTAATATGTTAAGAGTAAACTTTTGAAGACACTCAAATTTGACACTGTGGCAGTATGTATGCACTAAACAATGGTGCTCTCTTTGGTGACAAGACCTAGAGTCACGCTTGCTGATGAGCACCACAAGAAGAATTGATGGCAGAGAAAGCCAGCAACCAAGCAAAAAATTTTAACCTGAAATGTACAAAGATAAATTAATAATAAAATTTACGGTCTACAATATTTAAAGTGTTTGTAACCACCCTGCTTTGAATTTTCATGTTCTGAATGTTTTCCTTAATAACTCTTTCTTTTATGTCCCATAGGTTTTGTAGGTGCACCATTGCCTTGTAACCACATCAAACTAGTGAGCATCCCTGAACTATCTTACCATGCTGAAGACAATGTTGGTGAGGTAAGAGGATACTTTGTTTTACCAGTATCTTGTCCCTTGTTCGTTCGAATCCAGTTGGCTGTAGACCCCCATGTTGTAAGTGGTGACTGGTGCACGTTCAATCTGCACCTAATCACAGTCCTCCATGTTCCCATAACAAATTATACCTCTGGGGATACTGAATTGGAGATTGATCGTGCTTTTGAATTTGCTAATCACTTTGTATATTACATTTTGAGTCTTATTCTATATTTTCTTGACTTTTTATTTTCTAATTTTTGCATGATTGTTTTTTTTTTTTTTTTTTTTTTTTTTTTTTTTTTTTTTTTTTTTTTTTTTGCATTTTTTATTTTATCTTACAGTTTGGTGCTCCTCACAAAATTGTATTGATTTATTTTGCTTTGGCTATATTGATACAATATCCGAAAGCACTTTTTTTTCATTTTAGCTGATGACGAGATTATATCTTTTCCTTGTTTTAGTCTCCGGTTCTCTTTTGTTTTTTTAAAAATTTGACAATATTTTCTTTTGGCAACAGCCTCAAATTGTTGGAGATTCTGTATTAATTTTTTTTTCTATCATGAAAATTTTTAATATAAATGTGATTGAAGAAATAGCACTTATCTAAATTGAATGCAAATTATAGAGGCATTACACTTTTAAATCTTCTCCATACTACTGCATGACAGACTTGCTTCTTATACTTAAAATATTATTGGGAGCTAACAATACGGATTCTGAAAGGGAAAAGCTGATACTATGATTTAGTTTAGAATTCCATATAAACTAGTTAACCTTGTGAAGATTTCAAATGCAGAGTAAAATTTATGTCTGAACTATCAAAACATTTTTGTGCAGAGAGGTTTATTGCAAGGAGACACCCTCTCTTGCGCAATATTTAATATTGCTTTGGAAAAAGCAATTAGAGATGCCTATCTAAATACTAGGGGCACAATTATCCAAAAGTCTGTTCAAATATTGGCTTATGCAAATGATATTGATTTTTATGATTGGATGTACCAAACAGGTTACCTTAGAGGCTTTTACCAGGCTTGAGGCTTCTGCTAAAACATTCGGTTTAACTATTAATCAGGATAAGACAAAATGTATGACAATCAGTAATCAGCAGTTGAGGTTTTACCTCTTATGACTAATGATAATACATTTGAAGGGGTGAGGCAGTTTAAATACGTAGGCGTAATTGTTACAGTCAATAGTTATCAAAACAGAAACTAATAACAAGAATAATTAATAACAGGATAATAACGCTGGCTAATAAGTAAAATTTCTGAAAAAATTTCATTTTTTAAAGTGTCATAACTTTTTCAAAAATGAATCAATTTTCATAAAAATTTCAGAATATCATGTTCAGGTCTCCTACTTTCACCTAAAAATTACTAATTTAATTTATCTCAATTTTATGCAAAAATTTGCACATTTGAACAAAACAATTTTTTTTTTTTTTTGAAAAAAAATGTCAAGTCTGACAAGTTGCTATTTGGCGACAAAATTTTTTGCATACAAATTTTTTTTTCACATCAAAGTACAAGTCATTAACTTTAAAATGCGCTAAAGTAAATGACTTTATGATTTTTTTTGACAGAGATATGAGATTTTGAAANTCATTTATAGTGAAAAGTGAGTTGTGGCAGTATTTTTGGTGAAAATGAGATTTCAATTGAATTGAATGAAATCGATATCAAAATTTTATAATAAATTTGAATTGTTTATTCAAATTATATAATAAATTCCATATATAATAAAATGTTTATATTTATACTCAAAAGTATAAATAATTGGTTTTATTTATAAACATCTACATTCTCACTATTTAATGTTGTGAATTCGAAAATTATTTAGTATTATTTTTTTGCAACTTTCTTATTTGGATTAATTAATTTTTTTATTTAAAACATTATTACAAAAAGAACATTATTTGTAAATTTGCAATAACAATTTTAAAAAACGACTCAAGAAATTGTATGCATAGAATTGTCAGAAAATCAATAAAATGAAGAGAACGATATTTCATCTGACATTTGGACTGGAGGGACTTTACAGCTATTTTATGTTCTAGTCAATTTTCTTGTTATCTATAACGAAGTTTTTGCCCCGGACCACAGTTAGGCTAAGTCGGACCCCGGAAGAAATGGAATGCAAAGTTTTTTATTGCCAAAAATTAAACATTTCCTCAAGTTTACAACAAAAAAAAATCCCTAAATTTTTTAAGAATTTTTAAAGCTGTTGATCTTAACATTTTATAGGTTATAAAGTATAATTTATTTTGGCGAATCTGAATAAGTTATGTTAGCTTTGATTGATGTTATTTACACGGAGATTAATTTCAAATTTTGTGGAAAAGCAGAGGTTTTGTAAATTTTGAACTTCATATAATATCTTTAAATAACATGACAACGGAAAAAGTTTTAATTAGATAACAGTGTTTCTTATTATTTCTTCAATTGTTTTGCATTGTTCTTACTGCATATTTGTGTTTAGATTTGTATCCGAGGACCTAATGTTTTTAAAGGGTACTACAAGAATGCAAATGCTACAAAAGAAGTTTTTGATGAAGATGGCTGGTATCATACAGGAGATATTGGGAAATGGAATGAAGTTAGTCGAATTTCTCTAATTTTATATTTAAATTTGTAAATACTGCTTCATATTATATAGCTTTGTTTTCTTTATTACAGAATGGAACTTTATCTGTCATTGATAGGAAAAAGCATATTTTCAAACTAAGTCAGGTAATATGCTATTATCTTAATTTGTTGCTCACAACTTTTAATACTATTTTTTTTATGCTTAAAAAACTCTTGTTTTCTTATTTAAGAGGTGATAGTTTTATTTTATAGTCCTCGTTAAACAGATTACCCATTTTTAGGTGTACGGCTATCAATGTTCAACTCCGTAGCCTTTTATTTTATATTTTATAACCACCATTGAACAGCCAACCCAATTTTCAGGTTTACGACTACTAATGTTCAACTATGTAGCCTTGCTATTCTGAACCCAATCCAGGAGACAAGGGAACTCTTGGATCAAGTATTAGGAGAAATTTACCTCCGTGGAGGACTTTTTGATGGAACTAACCCGCATTTGCGTTACATGGAGAGGAGGACCACAAGAACCCCCCATGGTTTGCCTAACGGCAAGGGGACTCTAACCCGTGATAACCACTGAGGATATTTCACGTCAGCACTGTGGTCTGTGCAAGCCAGATGTGGAATTCGTATTGACAAGCCATTGCAGGGATTTGAACCCGGTTCACCTCATTGGAAGGCGAACGCTCTATCCCCTGAGCCATCGGGGCTCTACTCCGTAGCCTTGTCGAAAAAATGTTGTTATATATATCAATCCTGCCAACATCAGAGAAATAAAATAATGGAGATTTTACAAACCTACCCAATTTTGGGTTTACGACTATTGATGTTCAACTCTGTAACCTGGTAATTTTGAGCCCAAACCAGAAGAAAAGGGAACTACTGGATCAAGCAATGGGACAAACTATCCTTTGAGGTGGACTTTTTGAGGGCACTACCGTAAAATACAATTAAAAAATCGTCCAAGTTAAAACTGCACAATTGCAAGACGGAGTGTATGATAGTTGTAATATGTTTGGCATCGTGTTTTAAATCCCAAGTAAGCTGATGCCCCTCAATTCAAATCTGGGTGGACGTCAAGCTGCCACAGCAGATATAACTCTAATCCATCACAATGGCAACTGAGCATCTAACCAAATGAACAAAATAAATTTTAAAAATAAATGTTAAAAAAAAGTTAACAATAGAGGAATGAAGAAAATAATACAAATTATGCTCATATAAGGTTTAATCAATGAATCATACAATGTTAAAAATTAATTTTGTGGGGATAGTTGTTATCAACAATGTACAAAGTATGTACAATGTACAACAATGTACGAAGTATCTTTAGATACTTTGTGTATCTAAAGGTACCTCAAGATAGAATCAAGTTAACACATCTTATATACTAGTGGATTGAAGTAGATAGTGGTAGGCACACTGCATTACTCCCCCACCAGAATAATATCTGTGATAGAATTCAATGAACGGATACCACTAGTTGATTCATTGCTGTTTTGTGAGAAGCCGGGAGAGCTGTATTAAGTTCACGGTCGAGGTCGTTCGTGTGTTGCCATTAGCAGTTTAGTGTATACAGGTCAACGTTGTGTGTGATCGAGACTGAGTAGCAACAGCGCAATGAGGTGAATTATGTTGCAGTCACAAGTAGTAACGAGTCGACTTTTTAATACGGACCATCCATCAAAGTAGGCGTGTTCAAATCAAAGTGGGAGTTTCTGTCAAAGTAGGTGTGTTTGCATCATTTCCGGGTCAATATGGAGATAGTGGTTGTCGACAACGTCAACCTTCATCTATCTAAAAGTACCTCAAGATAGAATCAAGTTAACATGTCTTATATACTAGTGAATTGAAATAGATAGTGGTAGACACACTACAAATTTCAAAATTAATGTATTGTTTACAAAACCGGTTAAATTATTTTCTAGTGTCATTGCTCTAAATTCTGATTTTCGTGATTTAACTCCTTGATTGTTTTTATAGGGAGAATACATTGTTCCTGAAAAATCAGAAGGAGTGTACATGCAAAGTCCTATTGTGTCACAAATTTATGTGGACGGAGATCCTAATCAAGTTAGTTTTCCTTCTTGCATCTTTTGATTATTATTTATTTCCTTTTTAACTTTTGATTGAAATTTTGAATTAAAGCCACTTTATTAATTTTTGTACTGCTTAATATATGTATTTCCTTTATAAATATTCTGTTGAATGGTCTGATTTTAGGCATAAATTTGAATGATAACTGCTTCACATATTGATTCAATATCTCAACTAAAGTAATTTATGTCAATATACCTAAAACTTTGTGGCATAGGACAGTTGATAACATATGTAATATGGTGCGTAGTGTTTTCAAAAAGTGCTTATTTTTGATTTTCATTTTTTAAAAACTCTTAAAGGTGCTTTTTTCATTAGGTGTTTTTAAAAAGTACTTAATTTTTCTTTTTCCAAAAGTAGATATATTTTCTTTACCATGTTGATTTTTGCCATGAATTATGCAAAAATCGTGGTTTCCACATTGTTTTCTATTTAAAATTTTCATTATTCATTCAACCACAATCATTTTACATGTTTGATTAAATATTTGCGAGTCTGCATATACGTCTACTGAGCTGGGTTCAGGTAAGATCACTCTCATGTGCAACTCTGCAGCATTTTGCAAGATGTTCTCAATTTCAGACTTTGTTTTCTACCCTGTGTTCTGATATCGAAAATTGTGTTCTGATATCGAACTGAAAAATCTCTTGATCATTTTATAGCAGCTAATATAATCAAAGATTTCTTTATCAGAAACTAGTTGTTTTCTCGTGATCATGTAAAGTCTTTGAAAATTATTTTACATTTTGTCAATGTATGTAGTGCTTAAAAATATTTTTTGAGTGATTAAAGGGTGCTTATTTTTTGTTGAACGATTTGGCTACACACCCTGTAAGTAATAAATATAGTTTTTTATAGTATGATTAGTTATTGCTTTTTAATTTCATTGAAATTAATAACATTTGGGTATTTACAGGATTTTATAGTTGGAATAGTAGTACCTGATAGAAATCTTTTCATTCGTTGGGCCAAAAAGAAAGGTTTTCAAGAAATGGAATTTGAAACTCTTTGCCAAAATGATGTAAGTTTGAGCCAATTTTAGTGTAGTTATGCTTCAATTTTTTATGCTCCTATTTGCTGTCTTACTTTTTTTATATTCTTAAATAAGAAATATTTGTGACATCGTAAAATATTCACTGTAAAAATTGTAAAGTAAATTGTGTTTTGATTTTCTCTTATTACAAAAAAAAAGTGTAAAAAAATTATTCTGCTTAACTTTTATATTTTTGTTAAAACTTGTTCAATAACATTTATTTTATAAATATTGTGTATCAGGGGTAACTGTGAGACAAAGTGAAAAATCCATGCTATACATGTTTAATATGATTTTTTGAACTAAGATTTACAATTAAAATTAAATACCAATGAAGAATATCACACCCTTATAGTAACTCATTTAAGAGAAACTTAAAAATCTCAATATTGGATTTTAAGAGCGGGAAAATACAAATTGCGATATTGTATTTTTAAATTGCTGAATATAAGTAGCGAGTTTTGACTTTAATCTTATTCTTAGACTTAATCTTAATAATATTACAATTTCGACTTAATTTATGGTCTTGAAAAACGTGGAACTCCACAAGTTTTGCAGAAAAAAATCGCATACCCTGCCCCTAGTTTTTAAATCTGGAAGGATGGTATGAAAAATCCGGAATTCCGGGGTTCACCAGGAATGCAATCACCCCTAGTTTATATAAAAAATTTTGTTAAATTTATCAGGAAGCAGTTTTGAATCATTTAATCTCAATTTAAAATGAATGAAAAATAAAATTTCATTGTTTAAAATAATTTCAGATAATTTGAAGGTTTGCTAAAATATTGCTTAAATTTTTTTTTATCTATATATTGTTCCATTTTGTTTAATACTTTAAAGAATATGAATTAAATCAATGAATTTTATATTTCTGTCCCTTAATGCTTCTGTACTGGTCAGCAATATTTACTTAAAATAAAATTACAGCTGCCGTTTTTAAAAATAATTATTTAATTTATTCATTTTATGTAAAAGTATTTATTTTAATATTTTAGGATGTGAAGCGTGCAGTATTATCTCACTTGTTGAAACTTGGCCGAAAAAAAGATCTAAACTCATTGCATCAGGTTTGTATGAAATTGCTTTTTTTTTTCCTTTAAATTTTTTTTAAGAGTTTATTCTGTTATATTGGATTCAAATAGAATATTTGACAGTTACAACTGTAATTGTAGAAATATTTAAAATTGTTTAATTGACAAAGCAATTTAAAACGTCTAGTCCAAGTGTTTTCATGATTTTATTACATGTAGAATAGTCATCTAATTTGTGGATAATTTAAACTTATATTGTAAGGAATATATGATAAGGAATTATTTTTAAATAATTGAAAAGTTTAGTCCCTGTCAATTTGTCTATTCATTCATAATTTTTACTTTATAAATATTAAAACAAAATTAGTTGAAACTTTATATTTCCTGATTTTTGCTGTAGTCTCTCTTTAAACTAATGTGACATTTGTAGGTTTTAGTTGTCTTTTCTTTAGTGAATAAAGTTCTAATAATAAAGTTTAAACTTTCTATGTGTGTATATAT
>NC_092206.1:5933306-5942487 GCF_043381705.1 Parasteatoda tepidariorum
TATATATATTGTTAACTTGTTTTAAAGCCTCAAAAATACATCAGCAAATTATATATATTAAAGCAGAATGTTAGCTCACTTTCGGCTTTAGGCAACCCAAATTCAAATCCAGGTTAAGGCTTCTAAATTCATATTGAGTATCTTGCTTGTATTTTCTCTGCTATTAGACCAAACATATGTTTTTTCTTATGTTCCATATGTTTTTTTTTATATGTGACACATAAAAAAATCAGTTCTATAGTTTGTCTAAAGTAAGAACTCCCCTAGCCATTCGTTTGGAGCCGTAGCGCTGACTTTGATAGCAGGGTATAACTATTTCAAGTAGGGAAGTGGGGTTATTGTTTAGTACAGGTTTTGGCTCTGGTTGGTGAGAGAAAGGAAATATTTTTTGTCGGCCTCTTGTGTTAGCCCTAGAATGAAGAGAAGTTACCCTTACTGAAATGCGCTATTCTTGTTTCCATAGCAACAACCAGACTCAGTTGTGGCGGGGAGAGTTCTTAGCGTAGACAAACTGTAGTCTTCTATGATGACAAATTTGTAACAAAAGCTTTGCTGTATGGAATTACAAATTTACTTTAGAACTATTACATGGTGTGTAACGTTTTTAAAAAGTGCTTAAAGGTGTCTTTTTAAAAAGTGTTTAATTTTCCCATTTCGAAAATGAAATTTCTTTTCTTAACCATGTCAATTTTTGCCACATTTATGCAAAGCGTGCTTTTCACATTGTTCTGTTCAACATTTTCCCAATTCATTCAACCACAATCTATTTTGGCGCCCCGTCGGTCCATAGCGTATGAAAGTGCCAATCATTTTACATGTTTGATTAAACACTTGAGAATCCAAATGTGCTTCTTCTGATTGGTGAGATTCTTGCACTCTCACGTACAACTCTGCTGCATTTTTCAAGATATTCTCAATTTGAGGCTTTATTTCCCACTCTCTGATGTCGAATAAAAAAAAAACTCTCAATCTTTTTGTAATGGCTAATATAATCAAGAAAAGAGTTGTTTGTTATAAACTGATTATTTTATCATGATCATGTAAAGTCTTAGAACATTATTTTGTTAATGTATATAGTGCTTAAAAATATTTTTTGAGTGCTTAAAAAGTACTTAAACAGTGCTTGCTCTTTGTTAAAAGATTTGGCTATGCACCCTGTATAAGTTCATAAAATTTGCCGTGCATATCGTGTATTCATAGCTGATACTATAATGAAGTGAAGTAAATTTTAATTATTATAAATTTAATCTTATTGTTTTGTATCATTTTTATCCCTCTTTAAAAAAAGCAAACTTATTTTACTGTATCTATGTTTGTTTTTTTTCTTGTTTCAGGTAGGGAATGTGTATTTGAGTCCTGAACCATTTTCTCTAGAAAATGGATTGTTAACACCCACACTGAAAGTGAAGAGATCTGTTGCAAGAAAAATGTTTGAATCCAATTTTGAAAAACTCTATGAAGAAGGCAATTTACGAAAGTTGCAAGGACTCTGAAGACAAGTATTTTGAATTTGATTGTACAGTGCAGGGATTTTATTTATTTGTGAGTTTTCATTTTTAAGAATGTTTTTTTATTTTTATGCTCCCAGCCTTCTATTATCCAATTCTTATGTTTTGTGAATCTCAATAAAGCATTTTTTTTTTCAAAATGAGAGTAACGCTGGTGAATAAGAATGAATATTCTATTTTAAAATTTTTAGTATGATTGTAGAATTTAAATTTAACTTTCGTTAGGAACTAAAATAGCAAACACTATTTTTTTTTTCAATTTCATTTTAAAACTGTGAACAACAAAAATTTAAATATTTAAATTAAAATAATTTTTTTAATAATTTTTTAAAACTGTAAAATTTACTAACCGTTATTCGCATTTTTAAATTAAATTTATAGAGCATTTATCTCATTCAAGAGAAGATTAAAAGAAATCAATATAAAGGAAGAAATTGAAGACCATTCAAGAATATAAGTGCTAAATATAATATTTTCAAATTATTTAACTAATTAAATACTGAAGCTCGTGAGGTATCTTGAAAAAAAAATTCTGTTTTATATCAAATAGATTTTTTTACTAAAAAAAAGACATTATTCCAGAATTACAATCCCTATTTTGTATACTACTTTAATTGTTATAATACCTTGTTTTAAAATTTTTAAAGAAAAACAAAGCTTCTTTTTTTTTTACCAGCATCAACTTATTCGGTTTTGAACTTTGTATTATGCAGAATTTCATTTGAAGCTATAGAGGTGTTGTTTGTTTAATGTATTTGAGAGAATTATTTCAAAACTCTATTTTGTTTGTATATTTTCTTTTTGGGGATATCCATAAGTGATGCCACACTTTTTTTTTCAATATTTTTCACTCTCCCCTTTACACAAAGTGTCACTTTTGCTTCTCCCCTGCCCCTTGTCACATATCCTGCTACGTAACAAAAATCATATTTTAAATTTATTTTAAAACTTTTACTCCATTTTAATGGTACTTGTGAGCATAACCACAATAATGGTTATACAGGCTTCCCACAGTCCTTAAAAACTGCTTAATTTTTATTTTTGAAAATAAGAGCCCTTAAAAGTAGTACTTAATTTTGATACAAGGTTTTTACAAGTCCTTAATTTTTCAGTATCAACTATACTTGATAGAAACATTTATTTATTTTTTTCGATCTTTTAAAAGTATTTTTTAAAAAAGTCATTCTTTTATCACCTAAAATAAGACCATGGAACAGCATTTTAGAGAGACAAAATTTTTAACATAACTGAATATTTAGCATGATTGGCTTGAATATGTTATGCATGTCTAGAAACGAAATATGAAAACTTGTTTTTATAATTTTTTCAACGTTTTTCTCAAATTTCTTTTGTTTACTACTCTTTTTTTTCTTTTTTTTTTGTAATGTATGAAAAAATTTGCAAATCTTAATTTCTGCACTTTATTTTACTGATCAATTTTAATGAAATCATTAAAAATGGAAGTTTCATCAATGTTAACATTTAACAATCTGAATATATATTTTTTCTTAAATTCTAACCTAAAAATTGTCTGGTCCTACTTTGACTAACCCTGTTAATTAATACGATTATATCAGTACTTACATTATATTTAAAAAAATATTATTTACTGATTTTTTTTAAGAAAGGTAAATAATTGGCACTATCACTGGTGATATATTCAATGATAAACAATTATACTATTTTTAAGGTCCTTAATTTTTTTCAAAATAAGTCCTTAATTTTTGCTTTGTTTAACGAGTAGGAACCCTGTTATGTTTTCATTTTAATCAAAAAGTATGATGTCACATCATTTGGCTCTCTCTTCTCCAGTGTGTTTATGAACTGCTTGTTTCAGCTCATTCTACATCTAATTTTCAGAAGATAAACTTCGGAACAAATTTGAAATTATCACTTGGTGCCATGTATTATTCTGCCCCAAAGGGGGTTTGCTTTCTTCAAATAATCATAGGTTCTGTGCATTCTATTGATTTTTCCCTTCTCTTTATATAATTTTTTTTTTGTACTTAATCCAAACTCATTTATAGCTTAGTATTTATTTTGTTTCATCCATTAATACTCAAGTCACGATTTTTTAAAAAACTATTTTGTAAATTAATGTACAATGTCATTGCATGCTTAATGGTTTCTATTTTTAATTGACTGTGCATGATTTTTTCTCACATTTAATGCATCACTTTTTAGAGTAAGTGTTTCATATTTAGCAGAACATAGACGCTTGATTGTTTAGAATTTTTAAATCAAATCAGTTCTTGTGTGTGTTTCTAACAAATTCAAACTTGATTTTTGGTGTAAGATCTGTGTTAATTTTATCCAAATATTCAAACTGCAATCAGAATAATTATTTGACGTAAGGAAAGGACACATCAAAAATATTTATTTATTAACAACCCTTTTGGATATTATTTATCTTTCCTTAACAAATAAAATATCTAATTTTTTATATCGATCTTTTACTTTTATCCAAATATTCAAACTGTAATCAGAATAATTATTTGTCTTAAAAAAGAAAGAACATGTCAAAAATATTTATTTATGAACAATCTTTTTGGATATTATTTATCTTTCCTTAAAAAATAACACGCTTACTTAAAATGTAGCCACTTTAAAAAAGTTAAATCTATTAATTAAAAATTAAGTCTTGTTATCCAGTCAACTAGTTAAGGTTTTTATTTAACTATTTTGTTGGCTTCTTGAGTAGAATGGGAACTATGTAAATGACTTTTTGGTACTTACCTACCTTAGTCCAGTTTACAAGTACTGAAGGTTTTACGTTCCATTGAAATTGATTGAAGAAAATCACACAGCAATTAGAAAATAAAAAAGATTTTAATAACTTAGTTAACACAGCCAATGCTAGTACTTATTTTTCTGTAGAATTCTGCTTTTTTTCTGGATCTCTATCATAAACTTGGTTCTAAACTTGCAAAAATTTGGTATGTTTAACTGTGGAACTATCCGCAAATTGTTACCATCTGTGTATCTCATTACACAGTTTATTTAAGATGTTTATCTAATGAACAATTCAATAATCAGGTAATCACATTTTTTAAAAATAATGTTCAGTCGCATTAAAAATTAATGGAACAATTTTGCTAAAAATATCATAACTAATTTTAATTTTCATCAGAATATGTGAACTTGAGATTAACTCTTAGCAAAAAATTAATGAAATTGAGAGTTCAACTAGCAATGATATTTTGAAACTATTGGTAGAGTTTTATAATGTTAAGTAAAATTACTGAATGGGTATATATAGAAGATATTTTCTTAATTTATTTAAATTGTAATATATTTTATTGTTAAATTTATAATTTCAAAAACATGTTTTTGAAGGTTTGTGCCTATTTCAGTTTTCCAAAACTGTTATACACTGAATGAAAAATTCATAGACTGGTTGACGTGAATAGTTATACTGTACAATACTTTCCCCTACAGTTTTAAATAATGTGTACTAACATTTAGCACATCGATAAATCTGATTAATAAATTTGCATTCAGTAACACCTTTTTTAAAAAAAGAACATTTTTATAATATGTAGGAAAAAGAAGCTGAAATGCATTAAACACATGCTTGTAAAAAACAAATTAGAATTTAATGAACCATTTAATTATACTTAATCAGGGTTTAGCTTATGAAGAAAAAAATGTGGGAATCCTATGCATACCAGCCAATTTTAAAAAAGCGGCAAAATGTGTGCATCTTTTAAATTAAAAAACAAATTTTATTTTTAAAAAATTTTGGCATTATCATTATTTTGAACATTTTTATTAAAATATATTATATGCTTTATTAATTTTTAAAAAAGGACTGAAAAAAAGTTAAATTTTAAACTTATGTGTAAAACTTGGTAAATATACTAATATTTAACAAAACATATTGGTGTGATCTGTAAATATCCGAAAATCATCATGAAATGATCTAAACAATATTTATAACAGCTAGTGTTAAATAAGTCTATTGGCTCAAAACTGCTATATTGATGAGCATTACTTCTAATATTTAGTAATTAAAATGCAAATAAAGCAGTTAATGCATGCATAATGTTTTTAAGCCATCAAAACATAGGCTATTTCTCTGTACTTGTTTATTTGACAACTCATAGACTTGAAACATCCTGAGTTAAACTTTTTTCAACACTGGAACTAATTTATTACAGTATTGATTGTATATTGTTTTACAAAAAATGTTTGTTTCAAACAATACTTTCTAGAATTTCTATGAAAGATCATTTGTATTTAACTTAATGTCATTTGTTCTGTTAATAATCAATTTGTAATCAATTGTTAATTCATGACTACATGAATAAAAATATATATTTTTAGTAATTTTGTTCAGTATCATTTGCAAGTTTTTGTTCAATGGAGTATTTCCACATGTATAAATCCACATGTTATATCTCATTTGAGTAAATGTACTATGCTCCAAAACTGCAACTTGTTTTATGTGTCCAATTTAATATAAAAGGAATGTAAAAACAAGGAATTTGGAGGAAATGTTCACTAAATAACTCTCAATTGAATGCAAGGTAGCAATTGACAAAATTTAAACTGAAACACGGATGAACTCACTAATGAAAAGTCCCATTTGAAAAATTGCCTTGAAAACAATTTTAAAAATGTCAGGGCTGCCATTGGCGACTAAAAAGGCTACTAAAGCGACTATTTTCAAGCAATAGCAACTAGGGCGACTATTTCAGTAGAAATGTGAGTAAAAACAACTAATTTGCAATGAGTTGCGTAAAATTGGCGACTTTTTTAAGCCAATTAGCAACTAAAATTAAGAATAACTTATTGAGTTTCCCTCTTCCCCCACTTTTTTCCCCCTCGCGTTTTCGTTTTATCCAAACTTTATTCTTCCTCACTGATGTCAAAAGCAAGACAGACATGTTTAACCAATCAGACTAATGGATTTGGAATTCACACTGCGTGAATGCTCCTCCTGCTCATGTAATATCTCTGAGGATTACGTTTTTTTCTCTCCTCTTTTAATTTGAACAAAGTAGCAAAATAAAATAAAAAATTGTCTTTAATTACACAAAATGGGTAGTTAATTTTTTTAGAGCTATTTGCAATAGAAAAAAGGTAATAGTGATATTCGTTTTGTCGAATTGTGATCGTAATTTTTTTGATAAACTTTAAATTTGGAAATGCTTCAGTTAGGAAAAATAAACAAAATAAAAACTTGATAGATTAATTAAATTGCAATATTTTTTTTTCTTCAAATGTCTAAACTAAGCAGCTGCAAATTAGAGCAGAGAAAGGAAATTCGAGTTTCAAATTCACCTGTTCTGTATCAGATAAAAATAAAACTCCCTGTTTTTATGCGTAGTGTGACCGAATAAGGGTCCACAAGTAATTACAATTTTGGATCGGTTTGTTTTGATGTTCGGTTCGATTTGGAATGTTGAAGTTTGCAGGGACCGCAGACGTCATATTTTCCTTACTTTTTCTATTATTTCTGCACTCTTCCTTCCCCCCCAGTTATATCCTATATTTTTTTTTTTTTTAAAATCCTCTCATTTCTGCTATTCCTATTTTAAAATGCATAGTGACAGCCAACAAAACGAAATAATGACTCAAGGTCAAGTATTGCAACTGCACTTGTTTTTCAATTCATTCATTTTGAATGGGGATGTGAGGAGCAGAACACGGTAGAACATGAATTCTTATTAGTACGTCAGCTTCTGTGTCTGCTTGCCAATTCATGTTTAACTCATGAAGCTGCTGAAAAATTATGAGTAACAGAGAGAGAACATGAAATTGAATCGGTTAGAATTAATGAATTTGTTCATAAAAGGAAAACAAACTTAATTGATATCTATACTAAAACTAGAAAACTAAACTCAGTGGCGCGACAGCCCATAGAGGGCCAAGGCCTACTGTGCCCATCTCAGTTTTCTTGACCTTGGGCTCTGGGGTGAAGAAGCAGATGTTCCGGTTAGGTGGTTAGCCGAACGCGAAACTCCCAGTGTTTAGTTCCCAAGCATGCTTGGTACTCATTTATGGACCCTCATCTATACTAAAAGCCCCAAGAAAATTTTAAAAAAATAATAAATTTCCCATTTTATACAACATTGTGTGTTTTTTTCCCACTTCATTTTCAATCATAAAACTCTTAATTTTAATTTATTTGTACCTATATAATAATTTCCCTTTCATATTATTGTTGAAAATTATTTAAGTACTTTTAGAATGCAGATTTTGTTTGTTATATACTAAATTTTTATTTTATAGTAAGGTTAAAAAAATTCATATATGAAAGTAAAGGTCATTTCTACTTCATTTTTTATAATGCCTAAACTTTTTAGTCTCTAGCTTTTTTTTTCAATATTTTTTTTAATTACAGCTATTGTTTCTTATATGATATCTGAAGCCTTATGCCTCATAAAGAATAAAACTAAAAATAGATATTTTTAAAATGTTCAAACGGTTTTCTACAGCAATTCCTTCAGCATTCCTCTATCTATATATTGTTGGTAAATCCACAAATAAATGTACATTTTTTATGAAATATGAGTATCTAACTGCATATTATTTGAATTTTATACTTTTATAGCACAAATAATTAAAGTTATGTTAGAGGAGGATATGATGTTGGCACCTATTTTATATATCTTGGAGACTATTTAGAAGACTTTTTTTCATATATGATACAACTAAAGCTACTATTTTTCTTGTTTTCATCCAATGGCAGCCCTGAAATGTGGATCTGTTAATAAATGTGCCCCATTATTAGCTACAATGCATTGGTAGCATTAGAGAAAGCCATACCGTTGGAGAAACCTTTCAAAACGAATTCCCTTTCCCCTCCATTACTAATTTAAAATTTTAACATAAGAAAAAGTAAGTTCAGGCATGTCTAGAATAAGCCATGAAGTTTCAATTGCGGAAAAAAAAAATTCCAAATATCAAAAAGCACAAACAATTTACTGGAAGAGAACTTCTCTATTTTAAAATTCTAAGTTCTCATAATTTATTTTTATTTTGATTCATTAAAAATTTCTTTTCAGTATTTAAAATTTCATGGCTTGCTCGAAGTTTGTCTGAAATCACTTTTTTTTTTATTTTAAATAAGTTGTGCAAGTGAAACAAAATTTGTGAAGAAAAGTTTCTCCTGCGGTATGGCATCCTCTTAAAGAGATTATGCAGTTTTTCATATCATCTTACCCGCTCTCGTATGTATGCTTTGAAGTTGATGAGTATGCTCGTTATCTATTTTATTGTTTAATTATCTATACAGTGCCTGATTAAGTGTATGCGAGGCCCTAGGCCAGGGGTGGCAAACCTTCATACACCAACGTGCCATTTTCTCTAAAAAAAATTGCTTAATGAGGTCTTAGACGTGCCGTCAAATAATTTTGACTTCATGATTATTGGGAAAATAATAATACTAAATACTATCAACTAGAAACTCTTTATTTACATTGAAAAGAAAATACATTTTGCAATATCTCAGTTATGCGCGTAATTCAACTTTCAAGTAACATCAGTGTGACTTCTGTTGTTGCAGATTAGATGACAAGTAACTTATATTAGGTTGTAAGATGTTAATTTAAGCAGGACTGTTAATTTTTTTTTTGCTAGTTATATATTGTTAGCTTGTTTTTTATGGTTATTAATTGTTTTTTTAGCATTAATTTTTTCTATTAATATTTTTTTTTTTTTTTTTT
>NC_092206.1:5942822-5962699 GCF_043381705.1 Parasteatoda tepidariorum
ATTTAACCACTGTTCACATACTTCAAGAGGGACAGCTTTAGCTTCTCCATGAAGAGTGCGAAAGACATTGTGTGTGTGTTGCAAAGGAAGGGGCAAGATATCAGCTCCTAGGTTTTTTTTCTTGCTTTAAAAGATCAAAAAAAAATCGAGATAAAGGGAGTAAAATTCGAGTAATCGAAAATAATTAACATGAAATTGAAGATAAAAGGGTCGGGACCTCATTAAAAAATCGAGTTATAATAATATGCGAGTTATCGTACTTCGAGAAATTGAAAATTGCAACACCATGAAGGAGTTGTGCAAATTGAACCAAACTTGCGTGAAATGTAAAGAGAGTTAAGACATGCAAATGGATGAATAATTATATTTTTAAAAAAAAAAAGCTTTATTTTCCCTATATATACACTCATGTTTATGAAAATTGCTACACCATGAAGGAATTATGCAAATTGAACCAAACTTGTATGAAATGTAAAGTGAATTAAGACATGCAAATGGATTTTAAAAATAGTTTTATTTTCCCTATATATACACTCACGTTTATGAAAATTGCAACACCATGAAGGAGTTATATAAATTGAACCAAACTTGTATGAAAAGTAAAGTGAATTAGGACATGCAAATGTTTAAATAATAATATTTTTTAAAAAAATATATTCTCCCTATATATACGCTCATGGTTATAAGTGGATAACCACCAGTTAAGTTATTTTCATATATATGATAATTAAAAAAATCTTTTGCCATTATGTACAGTGCGCAAGAAACTAAACGGACCAACCTGAATAACTTTTTGTCTAATGATCAGATCTTCATGTTCTAGAACTCAATCTTATGGTTCAAGAGGTTGACCTCAAATATGAAAATTAATTTATGCTGGCGATATTTTAAGTTATGAAATCAGACACGAAAACGTACTTTCACTGAATAAACAACCTTTTTTTCGACAAACTTTGCGTATTTCACCATATCTCAAAAGCGTTCGAGGCGAATTAAAAAACTTTTGAATACAATTATAAAATTTGTTTTTTTTTTTTTTTTTTTTTTAAATTCATGCAAATATAGCTTTTAGTAAGTATGTATTTATGTTTTTATTTAATAATAATCGAAAAAATTTCGAATTGTTAGATATAAAATTTTTTACATCATTTTAAAGAATGGATTTTTAAATGGCAAAATTTGAACGAAATCGGTCTAATAGTTCCTGAAAAATCGAATTTTGGAAGTATTTTTAATAAATTGATACCCCACCTTTTTAATTTTCTTTTACTTAGAATTCATAACTATAAAAGAAAACGTAAATTTAAATCGTGGAAGAGGGAATGTTATACGCAGCCAGCACGCTGTGTATAGCCACAACAGCTGCGTATTTGGAAAAATGGAAACGCAAGAAAAAAAGCGAAAACGGTTCGACAGATATCTCATCCACAAGGCTGTGCTGACCGTATAGCAGCTTTTCGTGTGTTAGCACTACGACGTTTGAGCACGGTTGCAGGTGTTTTGCTGTCTAGCTCAACGGTTTGTTCCCGTTTGCTACAGAATCAGCTGCGTGCAAAAAACCTCTGCTCAGGATTCTTTTGTCTCTGAATCAGAAACTCCTCCGACTTCAATGGGCTTAGCAACACAATCCAATTGACCATTAGAAATACCGGTATTTCTGATATGAATACGAAAATTGCCCTGAAAAATATCTATCGGTAGAACGATTGTAAGACGACTCGATATGTGGAAAGGGGATAAGGTAATTAATAGACGACGAACCAGGTCATAGGCCCATACGCCGAAATTTGATGTCTCATCGTCATAATAGACCCCCTGACGGCACGAGAGCCCAAGCAGAATGCGGACATTAAGGCTCTGAGCCACGCAGGAGTAGAGCAACACAATGCGTGTCGGATGGCAAAGGAGGATGGAGTGTTCCTGTGGGTAGTGCAACGGGCAAAAGGGTGATGATACCGAAACTGCGGTGCCAGTACTGGGCAGACAGCAGTGAACCGGCAGCCACCCCGAGATCCACCAAGAGCCCTCCAACCCGGAAAACCATTTCAAACTTTATTTAAAACAATTACAATAAAATATAAAATTAGCAATTGCTCACAAGAACATTTGTGATTACAATAAAAGTCAGAGGCTCGAAGGATTACAAAACCGGAACGTGGTGCCCACTCTAGGATCCATATCTTGTTCGTTTTTGCATTTGTTCTTTCGCCCGATGGACAGCTTTGTTTGTGAGCACAATGATTTGTCCTAGTCGGAATTTTGTATTTGCCTCCTTACAGTTGATGCAGTTGCTCTTTTTCAGACAGTCAGCTTTTTTGTGTCTACTCAATCCACAGTTGACACAAGATTTTCCATACTGGCAAAATTTTGCCATATGGCCAAAATGATCGCAGCAATAGCATTGCAAGGGTCTCAAGTACCTACTTTATTGCCTTGTAGGCCTGCCAGCCAATGGTGAGGTGTCCCCTTCTAGTCACTTTGGTAAAGGAGTTCTGGTCAAGTTGCAGGACCCAGTGAGTGCCTTTTTTTACCTTTAGTGGTGAAAAGAACTTCTATTTCAGCTTCTTCAAAATCTTTATTTGCTTCTTTTAGTTAGAACTTAAGTTCTTCTTTTTCATTTATCTTTTCTATCCCAAGTACAATCAGCCGAGGTTTCCATCTCTTCTCCTCTTAACAAGTAAAATTTTCACTCAAGTCGGTTTGTCTAAATTCCTCCAGGATTTTCTTAGTGTCGCTACGTTTTTCCATTTTCAGCAAAACTCAGCCATTTCTTAATTTTCTTTAACCAATATTGAGCTCACTTGGATTAATTTTTTCTTTGATCAATTCTGCTGCGTCTCTTTTGACACTGTCATCCTTTGGCTTCACAGTGGTCTGCCTTCACTTTTGGGACCCCAGTAACGTCATCTCTTTTAAGCACTTCTGCATGTGTGTTACCCTTTTTCTTTTTATTATTATTTTTTATCATTGTGTTTAATGCAGTTTCATGCTGCAGCCTCTAGGTGTAGGAGAGCACTTCCTTTTGCCTAATAATAATGTCATTATACTCATATGCGATCATCATCAGTTGGGACTGCTCCACCAGACCCAGATGTTTTCCGTTATACAGGGTGATTCTAAAAATATGGGCAAAATTTTAGGAATTGATAGTACAGCAGCAGGCAATTCTTATCAAAAATTGCATGGTCGCAAAACAAAACTCAAAACCGCTAGAGGGCGTCAAAGTTTATGTTCTTATATGAGGCAAAAACACACAAAGAACGATGAAGTTAGGTTATAAAAGCAAATTTAATGGCATGTGATTACAATAAGTGTTCTAAACAGTGGCCGGCAAAGGCTATGCACGCAATACAACGGCGAAGAAAACATAGGTGAACATTCTGAAACACACCAGGCATATCACGAACTTTCCCTGCGGCAACCGAAAGCTTGGCGACAAGTAACGCATCGCAGTAACTCGCAACAGGAATGGAGCTTTCACGTTTGCATCCTACAATTTTCCAAATGCGCCAGCACCTTTGCGTTTTGTTTTCGACCATGCATTCTTTGATAAAAATTGTTTGCTTGGGTGTGTACTATCACTTCCTAAAATTTTGCCCATCTTTTTAGAATCACCCTGTATGTGCCAATTAACCTATTCAGTTTCTCCCTCAGGAACGCTCCAGAGTGGGCCCATTCAGGCTGAGTTTCCTCAAAAGAGTCCTCGAAGTTCCCAGGAACTTCATCCTCCTCCAACTCACTATCAGACATGATAAAATCAGATTATGCTTCCAAAACAGTTAAGTTGTGCCGTATTTTAATTAGTCAAATCTCTTAGAATCAAGAGCTACTGCACTTGTTGTTAATTGCACTTTTCGTTCTACCGTCTCATCCGTCTGCGTTAGCCGTCCGAAGACGTTTCACCCTCGAACCGCGATGACGTTGGAAAGGGGATAAAGAAAAAAGAAACCGAGGAAGGAAAAAACAATGTTTACTGGAAGTTTTCTAAATTTTTTCCGGATTTAGGAAGCTTGTTATTGTTCGTATTGTATTTCATAGCATCAGCAATGGGTTGTTTAACTTAAGTGTATGACGTCATATAATGATTACAAATTTGACCAATTGAATTGTAATGTTTATTAGGGTGGAGTCTCTCTCTTCCTTAGTGATTGTAATACTTTGACGCAAAAATTAGGATTGTTTTCCTTTCTTTTTTCTTTTACTAGGCCCGCGTCCAGTAATAATAGCAGCGACTAGATCAAGCGATGTACCTGACACGCCCACCCTTACGTTTCATTGTCATCATCAAAAATTAGTGCTGTGCTGCCATCTTTAGGATTTTAATTGTACTAAATATAGATTTTGATAAAAATATTAAATTTAAAAATCTATGTAATTTTCTTATTCTTAAATTTAGTCACGCTTCGTACGATTTTAAAATTCATTTACAGTCAAAATGAAGTCTTTTTCGCAGCTTTTTCTTGTTAAAACAGCGAGAAATGTTCTTAATTTCACACAGCGTTATGATATTAACAAATTTTGAAAATTTTCTTTTTTATTTTAGTTTAACCTACTACTTTCATTAGGGATAAAAAATTTTATGGCATTTCCGTATCGTGATCTGTGGCAGAATAATAGAAAAGTCTTATCTTTTCCGGGAAGCTTCCCACAAGGAACTAAAACAAAATCTCAGAAAGGGACCCACTGGAAAGTTACACTTCGTAGCCCTGGGCAAACATCTACATATTTTGTTTTAAAACAATTTCCGAGTGTAAAATCTATTTGCCACCTTGGCGAATGTAGTTGGTGCGACAGATCACTATGAGGAAATATCCCCAATGTTTTCTTTCTACTTTCAAATTTAATTAAAAAATGTCAATGTTTCTTTCGATTTTAAGAGCATGTCAATTAGAAATTTCATAAATATGTATGTATTTTTATAATTACTTAGTGGTAAGTTGCTAGAAGGAATTAATATAATTGTATATTTTTTTACTCTGAATATTTTAAAAAGTTAATGATTTAAAAGTATTAATTTTTATTAATATAAATTTTTTAGTTTAATTTGAACATAGTAAAGAAACTCTTTGTTTATATTTTTATTAACAAAAAAANAAAAAAAAAAAAAAAAAAAAAAAAAAAAAAAAAAAAAAAAAAAAAAAAAAGAACTTTCCAACATACTATACATTTTAAGAAGTAAGATAATTCTTCTTTTTTTCTTTTTTGTTGTAATTATACGAATATTTAAACTGGAAATATTCTTTAAATACCTATGTGTTTTAGTCAGCATTATAAGTTGCATGTTTTGACAGTTTTCTATACTGAAATGTATTCAGCTTTGTGTTGAAATTATAATAAGCCTTAAAAAATTTTTTTCTTCTTATGAAAACTGAGAAAAGTTCTTTTTTCTTTTAAAGGTGAAATAAACTAGAAAACGAAGAAGAGTTTTAAACAGAAAAAACAAAAAGTAATGGTTGTGAAATAACGCTGAGTAAGGTATGGTTTTGAAATTAAAGAAATTATTAGTTATTACAAAATTGATCTGAAGATGGCGGCACTACACTAGTCCTTGATGACGTTAATGAAACGTAATGGTGGGTGTGTCAGTTGCACCACTTGATCTAGTCACTCATAGAAATAGTGCAATGCTTAGATTTGTTTGTTTACTGTTACTTACTGAATTTGTTTTTAATTGAGTGGCTTCATTAAGCAATTATTGTTATCATCTTTTTTCCCTTAGAAATCGATGACTGATTTATTATCATTTTGCAAGTATATTGAATATTAAGATTCCATTTATTAATTAAACCTTAAAACTTTATTTATGGCCGATAACTCTGAAACTAAACCGGAGGATGCATCCCAGAATCCCGATCAGGCAAGTTAATTTCTTATGTTAGTCTAAATTACATTTTTAAACTATCTAGTGCTATTTTGGGGGATATTTCCGTATCGTAATCTGGGGAAGATTTCCGTATCATGATCTGTAGCAGAATAATCGCCAAATTTCTGAAGTTTCAGATTATTAGCCCTCAAGAACCCCCGCCCAACAGAAAATTCCTAATAGGGATCTAACTCGAAGAGTATAACTTGTAGCCACCCACAGGCAAATCTCTAGGTGTCTTTTATTTTTTAAAAAAGATTGCAAGTTTAAAAAATCCATTTGGAGCCTTGATAATTGTAGTTGGTGCGACAGATCTCGAAATAGAAATATCCCCGAATCATATATTATAACGCTTTTAATTTATATTTCGTGTTTCTTTAAGATAAAATTATTTCTGGAAAATTTTGCAAAATAATTCAGTAGCCAAGTGTAAATATAAATTACATAATTGACACAACTGCCCAAATGGAGTCTCTAGAGAATTTCACCATGAAATTCTCCTCATTGGTGGCTCAATATTTTAATGGAATGTTAAGGTTTTTAATTTGCTTTTTAGATTTTTGTAGTTATTGCTACTTAGTGGCAAAAAAATTTTTTTGTCTTGCTGTTTTTAACTGTTTATTACACTGCTAGACTATTGTGGTGAATACTAGTGAATTGGTATTCAATATTTATAGTGGTAGTTACACCACATTATTCCCCTTCCAGAATTTCATCTGTGATAGAATTCGATGAATGAATACAACTAGTTGATTCATGCTGTTTATTTATTTATATCAATGCAAGTATAAAGCACGTTAAGATCAGACAAGTATTGACAAACACTTTAATTTTACTTAATCTAAAAAATCTGTCTAAATTGCAACATAAAAAAATTAAAATCAATGTTTAGATTGATAATAATTAAACAACTCATAGTTATTACCTGTAATATAAACCGTATAGTTATTATAATAAGAGTCTTAAAACATTAAGATCACCATTAGAAAAAACAATTAATAGTTTCAATGATTTTGGCATCATTTTTTATCTGTGATATATGATGTAAATAATAATTATCATAGTATATAATGCAAGTATGTAATGCATAGTATATAATGCATGTTTTAGTATCAAATAAAATGCCTCTAATCTCAAAAAAGAAACTTTCCCCAGATTTTGACACTTTTCAAAAACTGTCAAAGTAAGTTTATGAATCAATTATCAATTTTATAACCCAAATCCCGAAAAATTCTGGCTTCGTCATTAAAAAAAAGGCATGAAATCAAAAGTTTAAAGGACAGTGCCCAATAGTTTTATTGTTTTAACAAATAAAGATGTTGGTGTAAATAAAAATAAAAAAAAAACTAGGATATAGTTTGGGTATTATAGATCAACTGTGACTGTTCAATTACTAATGTAACTGATAATTTCTGGTTTAAATTTTTTTTATAAATACACTGATTTTTAAATGTTGTCTATGTATTGCTCTGTATTTAAAAATAAAAGTGTACTTTTATTATTTTTTATAATACTTACTTTCCATTTTCAGCTTGTTAAGCTGTGCAAACGACGACTCGAAAACTGGCGAGAAGTGTTGATACACCTTCATTCATTGCTTGTTTGGGAAAAACCTTTTTATCCTGGAATCACTGCTGGCACAGTAACAGTGGTGTTTCTGTATGTATTTAATATACTTCACTTGTTTCAAGGCATGTTCTTCATATTTATTTTAAAGAACTAATGCAACAGGGTGCGTAGCATTTTTAAAAAGTGCTTATTTTCGATTTTCGTTCTCTCATTGGTTGTTTTTTAAAAAGTCCTTAATGTTCCTTTTTCCAAAATGAGATATTTTTTTATCATGTCAGTTTTTGTCACGAATTATGCCAAAAGCATTGTTTTTGTGCTATTCTATTCAATGTTTTCACAATTCATTCAACCATAATAATATTACTGGGATATGTGCATGAATAAAAATAATTCCTTTCTATTGAAAGTTCACATGTGTATATATATATATGCATAAAAACTTCTTCATAATAGGAAGAAAAGTTTTTTTATTCATGCACATATCCTAATCATATTTGGAGAGATTTCTGTATCGTGATCTGTTGGAGAATAATTATCAAGTTTTGGCAACTATCGAGCAATGGCCTAAGAGAAACTAAAAATAAAAAAAATCACAGAAAGTGACCAAATTTAATCGTATCCACCCCCAGGCAAACACCTACTTGTTTTTTTAAAGTTCAAAATCTATTTGGCACTTTGATTTGGTGATTGTAGTTGGCCCTACAGATAACGATAAGGAAATATCCCCTTATATTTTTTTTTAGAAATGAAGAGTTTAAGAATCTTTCATGAGTGCTCAAAAAGTGCTTAAGAGGTGCTAACTTTTTGTTCAAAAATTTGGCTATGCACCCTGTGTAATTATCTATGTAATCATTGTTATCATGGCTTTTTAAAAACCATGGGTGACATTTTGTGTAGAAAGAAGCTTTAAAAAACTGGAAGAATGAAAAAAATTGGATGAAATGGAAGAAACTAAAATGGTTAAAATTCTTCTTATTGAATTTAAAAAATATAGCTATTTTCATTATATTTATTTTAATTTTGTGCAGAATATTAAAATCTTATAGCTCTTTAGTTTGGGTAATTTAACAGCGTTTGATTATAGAAATTTATATGACATTTGTGTTTGTGAATTCAATGTGCAATTTTTTTGTTTTGTTTTTGCAGTAGTGCATACATGGCTTCAATGCGTGATTTGTAAATTTAGTGGCATAGTAAAAACTGCATTATAATATTTTTACAGATTCTTTATATAATTATGTATAACTAGGTTTTACTATGCAAGATATATTGAAGAAAATGTTTTGTGAAATATTGAAGGACTAAAGTTATTCTAATTTCTTACGAAATTCATTAATTTTTACCAGTTTTTACTGATTTAAGAATAGCTAAATTTATTAAATAACTTTGAAAATAACTTTGTTATTTAAACTAGTTTGCAAATAATTGTTTGAAAAATTGCATTTTGAAAGAGTTTTTTCCACTTTCATTACATAAAACCTATTTCTCCTTTGTGTGTTTTGTTTCCCCTTCTGCAAACTTGCCATCCATGTAAAAAAAAATTTAAATATTTGGTCCACAGTAGGAATCTGCAATATTTTTTGGAAGCTGGCCATATTAAAGAAAAATTACTTGTGTACTCATTGAAATTGACATTTATATAATTTTAATTTAATTATTTTTTATGTAATAAGATCAATATTGATTTTTTTTTAAAATGAAAGGTATAATATTTTTGAACTGAAGAATATTTGAATGTTTGTGCAATTTGTTTTCTTTAAATAAATTAATCTAAAGTAAGTCTCTAGCTTTCTCTGAAGAAATTTTAATTTTATGATTTTTTTTTTAACTGTATATAGATGATTTACTTTCAAATACATATAAAATAATATTTTTTTGTAGCAAGAGAATGACTGCATTTTGTTTCCTAAACTCTCTTGATATCCCTTAATTACTTAAAAAAAATTAACAATAATAGTAAGGAGAAGAAAGAAAATTAGATTAGTGCACAATATTTTTATAAAACAGCTCTAAAAAAATTATTCATTTGTCTTTATAATATTGTTCTATTCTGGAATGACAAAATTCACAATTGGTTGCTTCTTAAAAAAAAAGAAAAAAAAAGGCACACTCATTTACACCCTCATGTATTTAATCGTTTGGAAAATCATTTCTCTTTAATAAATTTTTGACTTCCATGATTGTTGTCCAAATAATTAATATCTTATTTTCTCTTTGTAGTTTGCTTTGGTATTTTGATCCATCTGTTTTGACCACATTTTCTGTATTTGGAATTGTTGCATGTTTGTTGGATTATGCAGTACCTATGCTCAGCTCTACTTTTTTCGATTCTAGCAAGTGGTAAGACTTAGATTTCTATTTGAATCTGTATAATTAAAAAAAAAAATTCAGAGATTGTTTAAAAAGCAATTTTGTACAAATTCTACTTTTAAGTGAGTTATAACTAATTTGCAGTTATATATCGATTTCTCAATTTTTTTATAATTTCCTGTTATTGTAGGGACCTGATTTATTGTTATCGCATGGACCTGTGTTGGATCATTTACAATTTGTGGTGTGTTAATGTGCACACTATGAGTAACGAAACTGCTCCAGTTGCTACTTTTTTTGTAGCGTTGTGAGTAGTGTGGTGCGAAAAAAATTCCTAGTAGCGCGATTCCTTGTAACAACTTTTAACGTTAGTTTGGTAAAGAAACTAAAGTTCAAATAGAACTAATTCTTCGAATATGATTGATATAAATCCTCACACGTCTATCATTGGGCATATTAAGCATGTCCCTGTGACTGAGCATTAGTTAGAATTACATATTTAAAATTGGATATTACTAATATTTAACTTATCCATTATTAATAATACATTGGTAATGTTTTACTTATGGTTCATCACATTTTAACCAACATCGTCTAACCTTTTTTAATAGCACTATTTTATGTATGAAGGATTTATGAGGTGAAATTCATCCCGACATTTTTACGAGCTATTGACATTTTATATTGCATATAACTGCCTTATCTTATTTTATTCACTCTTATTTCTTACTTGTGTGCCGTTTTACCTTTTCTATGTATTTTATAGAATTACGCCTTTTATCGATTTTTATGAACTTTTAAAAATATGTGTCTTAATTAACAATTTTATCAGTTTCATTTATTTTGTAGCGATGAAATTGTTGTGTGCAATTGACCATTAGATCTGACTCAACAAATTGTTTGGCTCAGCATATCCTTCTTTGGATATTGTACCGTAAAACTCTACATTCAACCAACCATTATTAATAACTAATTTATCATTTTCATTATCAATAATAGCTTATTTATCACACCTTCAAATGCGAATGTTAACTCATGAAACGTTGTTATTTCAGTGGATGGGCATGTATTTTCTCTATAATTTTTTATGCATTTCCTTTCTTAGAGGAAATAAAAAAATCATTAAACGCTTGTAACACAAATGTCTCTCTGTATTGTTTTTCAATTAGTAAGGCTCAGGAGATCACTGGAAAACATATAATATTCAACAATGTATGTACAGTAGAGAACCAATTATCTGGGATGCTCGGGACCATCGCTATCCCGGATTTCAGAATTTCCCGGTTTTCTGGATCAGCCAAAAAGTGTCGTTAATCGATGTTTTATCGAATCCAAATTACAAGGAAAAAGTGTAATGCATAAAGTAAGAGAAAAAAGAAAGGTACTCCTAACTTTAAAAAGAATAAAAAAATTTGCAAGCTTAGACAAGAAAAACAAGTTTAAAAAATACAAAATTCTCGTATTTATTTTTTAAAAATAATTGCAATTCCTAAATTAACTAATATAAACAAAACCAATGGTTAAATAATGCAATATATTTCATGCCTAATTATACGGGGGAAACAATAAAATAAAAGGAAAACTTATTAATCTAAATAAAAACACTTGAAAATTATCGAACCGAAACGATAGTTAAAAAAGGCACTAGCATAAATATTAAAACCCGGAACAAGGCAAGATCAACGGAATTTTAAAAAAAAAACCTAATGATACAATTTATGAATAAAAAGAATTAATTTATTGAGTGCGAAATTTATCGTGAGAAGAAGAAAAAATCAAACTTAGTGAAATCAGAAAAACAAAGCTGCAATCTGCTTCATAAAATAATCCTTTGTTTAAATTAATAAACAATTCTCCTTTTATTTATATTTTTTTGTTGATAAAAACACGATATTTAATTACAGCAGATGTGATTCCACATCAATAAAAACTTGCAAATGATACCGCACTTCCAAAGAATGAGAATTTATTCAGAAGAAAAAGATTTTATTTTTATTAATTGATCTCAAATAGATAAATATATTTTTCTCTTTCATCTTCTGTTCACTGATATGCATGCAATGCATTTTCCCCACCCCCCTCGTAAATCAAGCAGAAAACGAAATCAGCATGCCACACTCTTGAGCTTGATTGACGGAGATGATGATGAAGGAGAAAATAAAACATTCCTCCCTTCCCTGCCTTCAAAGTTGCGGAGGAAATGACTTTTCTCTGGGTAAACGGGGAAGAAAATTCTCCCCTTCCTTACATTTTCCTCTACTCAACTTCAAGGATGAGTTCAATTTCCGCTTTTTTTTCATAATCGTTCGAGTTTAAAATGGCGGGAAAACGAATCAAAATTTTTCCCGGTTTTCTGGTTTCCCGGTTATCTGGATATTGGATAAATGGTTCTCTACTGTATTTACATAAACAGTAGAAGTGATATAATGATCAACAGATATTATGATCAGTTACCCTTAGTATCCGTTGTCTGTTCCATCTTGTAACAGCTTTATGGACTCAACGAACTAGAGGATACGTATCACAGCGTATCGATCACCCCACATCGAATATCCAATGGGAAAATTGACCTTATGGAACAAAAATGTACTTCGGAAGATCTTCTGAATTTGATGATCCCTGCTCCTGATGATAAGGATAAAAACGATGAAGATGAGCAAATAATATTGGGAGGTAAACCCACAACTATCCAAGATTTGGAAAGCATAAAAAAACTCTGAAATATGTGCACATATAAACCACAAAGCAAGTTTACAAACAATAATAAGTATATAGATGGATGAAATTGAAGAAAAAATGTGTGGAGATTGCATATTTTTTCTAGTTTATCTTGTAAGTGCCAATTTTTGAAAAATATACTTCTTTTTAATACCCTAATTTTACATCATCCCGCTTCGTGGGCTTTTTATCGCTGGTCCGACGGTAAACTTGAAATCGAAATTCCACTGTCTGTTTTTAATAATGATTTGCGTATAATTGCACGGCCAATTACTTCTAAAAATAGAATATGAGGGCTGGGATAGCCTGGTTGATAAAGCACTGGGTCCATGTCTAAGAGGTCATGAATTCGATCCCTGCTGGCCGAAGGCTCGCTGTGCGGTAAATGGTGACTAATGCATGTTAAATCTGTCGAGTTTCAAAGTCCTCCACATTCCCATAACAAATCCATACCTCTGGGGGATACTGATTCAGGAGTGATTGATTCTTCTAGATTGGTTCAAAATTACAAGGCTATGGAGTTGAATATTATTAGTTGTAAACCCAGAAATTGGGTCGGCTGTTCAACGATGGTTATGTAATAAAATAAAATATAAAAAAAACGTGCTACGGTATTCCTATTTTCTTCTATGAAATAATTATATAATGACATAGAATGTAAAATTTTCTGTCTTTTTTAGTTTATTATTAAAGTTAAAAAATATTGTTTATGTTCAGACATCCATATTATTATTTGGGGAGCGTGTTTATTTCATGCAGAAATCAAATTGCATAATTCAATAAACATTATAAAAGCCATTTAAAAAGTAATTATCTTATTATAATTGTTATTAATTGGTCTTGAAATTTATTAAAGAAAAAAGAGTTGTATGGTATGTATATCTGAGTAAGACCTCTAAATGTGACTTAAGTAGTTAAATTTGGATCAACAGAGAAATATGTTTCCACATCATCAAAACTTTGGCCACTTTCACTTAAAATAGGTGCTTATATATACAATTAAATTACTCCAAACTGATCTATTGAATTAGGATTTTGTGTTGAGATTCATGTCTTAATCGTGTGTGTTAGAATTTAATTTCTTTCTTATTCCTTTTGCTTTTATGGTCTTTTTCTTCAGGACTGGATCGCGAGAAAAGAAGTATGAAGACATTTGTCGCAGCCTTGTTGGTTGTTACGTGAAAACAAAGCACATTTGTGATTATCTACGACAGACAAAAGAAACAAAACCTTATCTTGTGAGTAATTTTGAGTTCATTTTTGTTGGGAGTATTGTACATATAGCTAATAGTGTTTTATTGTTGAATCCAGTGAGCAAAAGAAAAAAAAGTTGCCACTCCAAAGGAAGAATAGGGAAAACCTTGAAGATGTAGGGAATTTAAAAATCACCTAAAATACAAGGAGTTTTGAATTTTTCCTTTCAAACTGGGAAAATACAGGGAGTTTTATTTCTTATTTTGGTCTTTTAAAAGTGGAGATCACTCAAAGCGCAATCTATGGGATATTTAAGGATGATATTTCAGCTATACTAAACTATTTTGTTTACTATAACATTATTTGTTTCAAGTATGTTAAGCTGTTTTTTATTTTTTAAGTTTTTCCAGCAATTAAGAATAGTATAGCTGGACTATTATGCGTCATTCAAGAGCGCAGTGATTGTATGTTTCCTCTTAATACATTGTAATATGTAGGGAAAACACAGGGAATATTTCTCCAGATTTGAGTGGCAACTGTGAAAAATAGAACAATTCATAATTTCTGGTCTAATGATTAGATATTCATTCAATAAGATACACTCTTAGTAATTCAAGAAGCATACATTAGCCTTCACATGGCAAATAAGGGTACATTATGGACCTCATTTCAATTTTTTATTGATAATTTGTTTTATAGGGCAGAAGTGATTGTATCCCGGGTGTACCTCAGAATTTTGGGTTTTTCCTATCATCCTTCCAGGTGTAAAAACTAAAAGTAGAACCTATGAGATTTTTCTGTGAATTTTCACAATCCTGCGTATTTCAAGACTATTGAGTCACGGATTTTCGCGAATCAAAAGCTCATAACTGGATGAAGTTTTCACAATCTGAAATTTAATCTTTTAGATGCTCACTAAATCCGATTGCATATGTGCGACCTTCACACAAATTAATGGAAATCCCCCAATTTCATTCTTTCCGTTTGTCAGCTTCTCGCCATTTTTCAATGTTTGAAACTGCTCTGATATTCCAATCCTTATTCGCACGATTTTAATACCAAACACTTAGGAGCACAGTACCAATAAGTACCGAGTTTTAATACCAAGCACTTTGAACATGTAGCTACACTTTGTGATTCACATCCACACTATTTAGAAATTGTGCATCGTGATTTGTATTAGCATAATTTAAAAATCAAATATCACGATAACGATTGTACATTGGTTGTCATAGATTACATAAAAATCATAAAAATGACCATAACTCAAAAAGTTAGGCGTTGAATTTAATGAAACTGGCACACATTGTGCTCATAATAACATATAAAAATTGTTTACCAGACAGTTATAATGTTACGGAAAATAGCATGTGTATGAAATGAATAAATCAGATTTGTCAATTTGGAATAGAAAAAGTGCCTTCAGTGTGGAGTATGAGCACATCTAGCAGCATATATATTGGTGTAGTGATGCTTTCAATTTAGCAGTTTCGTTGGAAGTTTGAGCCATTGTTCTTGCAAGGCAGCTGCAAATGGGATTAAACATGAAGTATGGGACCCAGCTGGGCACTTTTAAACAATTTTGACATGAATAAGGGTTTTCTAAAACTGAAATTTTTTTTTTATACTGATTTTGTTCTTTACTAAGTTGGTTAAGAAATATTTTTTTTATTTCTTTAGAAAACTATATATTTTACGATTCATTTTTTCTGACCTAGTATATATATTTTTCACGAAATTACAACTAATGTAATTAATTTGTTTCTTTCTAGTATGTATTGGGAGTCGTTGGAACTCTGATACTTACAGCCTGGATTGGAAATTTAATCAGTAATCTGTTTCTGACATATTTGATTGGTATGTATACTGTCGCTGTTCATTTAGTCGCTATTGTATTTTGATGCCAATTCTAATTTTTCTTATTATTTCCTTCTCTTATTATTTCTTATTCATTCAAATTATTATTATTTTTTTACTTTTAGAACTATTACAATTTTATTTATTTTACTGTAAGAATGTTTACATTTTATAATTTTTTTTAAAACTAATTTTAAATATATTCTTCATTAACTAGATTCAATGTGCTATCTTGAAATGATATTTTAGAAATCTTGGAATTTTCAAAATGGGAAGGGAGGACAAAAAAAAAATCGAATGTTTTTTTTTCTGCATAATTATTTAGCTGCTAAAAGAAGTTATTAAATTTTGGTTTTGCCCAAAAGAAATTTTAAAAAAACGATAAAATGATGGTATTGAGCTTGTGGCAGCTCTTACTTTTAAAATATTCGATTTTTGCAAACATATATAATATAAAGAAAACAAGGAAAGAAAGAAATAAAAAAAAGTAAAAACATTCTTTAAAGAAAAAGAAGAAATACTAATTTCTTTAATAAAAAAATTCTTTTTAGAAAAAGACACACTATTTTAAATGTTTTGACTACATTAATACAATACTAGAAAATACTCTAATCTGCTGTCTTAATCTTTTTTCTTTATTTTAATTTTGTTTAAAAATAATTTTTAAAATAATAATTTGTTTAAAAATAATAATTCATTCCCAACAGTTATCCATAAGACACAATGAGAGCCTCTTAACTGTTTTGGTCTGTTGTTTATGTTTGCCTCATAAGTAAGGCGATCTCTCAAGCAAGGAACGAGATTCACCCAGTTCAATTACGTAATGTGGAAAGCAATGTTTACAAGGACCTGAAAAATTTTTTTGCTTGCTTCAGGACCAGTTTTTGTTTACATTTACAGCAAAAAAAGTGAAGAAAATATTTACTTTTTGGTTTTAAGCTCAGCTAACAGTTAACTTAGCTATGTCACAAAGTAAAAATTTGACTAGTTGTCCATTTGCAGAATTGTTTCAGGTTCAGGATTTTGTGCGCGAACTAGCCTCTTGATTGTATATTATGGATATTTCTTGGGCTCCAACTCGGCAATCTAGTTGGCCAAATCATTCTCTGGAATTGTCTGGAATGTTGTTTTTTGAACTAGTTTAGAACCTCAATAAAAATTCCATCTTTGTTTGGGTGCATGAAGGTCTCCTAGTAGCCTCAAGTGGTTAGCAAGTAGCTGAACATCAACATTTCCAGTCTATGATCGGTGAAATCCTACCATAGGACCCAGTCCAAATCATCATGTACCAGGTTGCATAGTGTCTTTTTGACAACTGGGGTCCATGGCTTTGTGGGGTTCTGTGCCCCACTTGAACTCTCTGATCTGCTCTGACCATCTGAAATTGTGACACATCTGATCAGGCTGCAGTTTTCCAGTCGCTTAGGTTCCAATCAGTATTGTCTCCAGCACAGGAGATGTAATAGCGTGCTATTAGTTCATGCACTCGAGTCGGCCTTCTGCCGCCATATCTCATTATAGTCAAATTTTGCCACATTGTCCTATTGGACACGACCATTTCACATGCCACATTGATGCTTATGTTTATTTCACGCAATGTTACTTGTCTGTTAACACTGACAATTCTACGCACACGCAGGTGCTCTCAGTCATTAAGTGCAGTTGGTTGGCCACTCTGTTGTTCAGGCTGTTGTCCATATTGCATTACCATGACTTTTGTCACTGCAGTATTTATATATGTACATACATATATGCCTCGCATATATATATATATATATATATATATGAAGNCACACTTTTCTTGATATCCTGGTTAATGATTTCAATAAAAATATCTGTAAAGAAAATAAAAGTTTGTATAAAAATTAAAAAAAAGTAGAAAGAAAAAGAAAAAAAAAAAGGAAAGGAAGAAAATGACACATCAAATAAGAACAAACTAATGAAAATATTCATGAAAATGTAAAAGAATAGAAAATTTTCGACATAAAAAAACAGGAATGTAAACAAAGAGAATTCAAACTGAAGTAAAATATGGACTAAAAAAATAGTTAAATTGAAAAGTAAAATTGAAATAGTAAAATTGAAAATAATCTTGAACTTTCTAATATTCTTGAGACTGATTAAGGTTATTATTAATGATGGTTATGATTAATGATTATGATTAATGGGGCGCAACATTGTCAGGATTACGTAACAGAATTGTGCACATCCAAGATAATGAAGAAAAAAATCCAACTTCACGAAATTTTTAAGAAATATTTTTTTCCGATATTCTGCTATTGACATGACATACCTGTATATGAAAAATAAATAAAGTAAAAATACCAAAGTCTCTCTTCAGATTAAAATTTTTCCAACAACACAAAATGTCAACTTGTATTTTCATATTTTTACGTATCATGTTTTTGAATATTTGCATTTTTAAAATGAATGTAGAAGCTTACATGAAAGAATTGAAGGTTTTTTTTTTGAAAAAGAATACTATTTATTGGTGAAGGACAGTCATCAAGAAATATAACATAACTTTGAACCAAACTCAAACATTGTCAAAAAAACTATTAAATTAAAAAAAAAAAACATTTAATTGTTAAGTAGGCCTACAAACCTTAATCTGTAGCATATTGTATATTAAATTAGTAACATTGTGTTAAATTTTTATCTTGTTTTCAAAAATATGTTTTTTTATGATTCAGATTATTTTTTAATAGTGCCTGTATATTAAGATAGCAAATTTTATTTTTTTCATTTTAATTCTGCATTCAATAATTCCTTATAATTATTATAATTCTACCATAGGGAATGATTTCCAATTAGATAATTTTTTGAACATTTTTTGAGAGTGAAACAAAATTGGTAGCTCTCAATAGTATTTAAAAACAGTGCGGTAGCTTCATAAGTTTAGCGACCTCTGCTATAGGTACTTGTTTATTATAAATTTTATAATTAGCAATGTTATTTGTCAATTAAGTGTAGAAAAAAAAATTTTACGTTAAATTCCAAAAAAATTCTTAAAATGACTAAATAAAATGATTTGTCTTTCAGTTCTTTTATCTGCTTTATCGCCTGGTCTGAAATCGCAACAATTGATCCAGGATGCAGTTGCATCTGTGCTGGCCATGATTGGACAAGGAAAGAAGAAGAAATGAATAGTATTTGAGACAGCACAGATCACTCTCCATTGCCTAGCAACGAGCCAATTTACCAAATGCTCATCCTAATTTGTAGTCAATATATATAGTGAGATTCTTATGCAATTTATTCCTCATAAACACGAGAATGCTTCTATTGCCAAAAAAAAGTGGACTGCTTGTGCGCTTCAAATAAAGTGTGCGCCGAACGTGGCTTTTTGAAGGTTCATTACTCCATTTATTTTTCATTTGTGTATCAGAATTGTAGATTTCAAAAGTAATAAAACTTTCATAAACTATAAGTTTTTTTTTCTCTTAGTTTTTAAATGTACATCAAAAGATTGTGCTCTAAGTAGCTGTTAAATTATCCAACCATTTGTCCATTCAGCAAAAAATAAACGTCTTTAATATCAAAATGATTTACAAGAATTTACTTTGGAATTATCCCGTGGACCTGTTAAGGCTTGCGAAAATGCACAAATCCTTTATCGGCAGCATAATGCAAAGCGATTTGAGAAATAAGCATTCTCAAAATATTAAATTTTTCAAATAGTTATAAATAAAAAAATGAAAGTGTAAAAATATGTAATATTTATATATATTAGAATTAATATAATTATAGAATTAATATAATTATAGAATCAATATAATTATAGAATTAATATAATTATAGAATTAATATAACACCATAATATGCAATACTATATTATGGCCATTCACGCATGTGTTTTTAGAAGAAATGAAAGTACCTTTAAAAGTTAGCCATCGACGGCACCGTTTAGAGTGGTGCAGAGAACAAGAAACCTGGACACCTCATCAATGGAGTCGCGTCCTCTTCACAGATGAGAGTCGTTTTGCTACAAGCTATTCTCAACTGCAGTTGATCTGGAGAGAGGTTTGAGCTCGATTTCATCCCAATAACATCGCGGAAAGAGATCGTTACGGTGGTCCTGGAGTTGCCGTCTGGGGTGGCATTATGTTGAACGGGCGGAGTGAGCTTCAGACCTTCGACCGAGGTTCTGTAACTGGAGACCGCTACTGCAATGAGGTAATCCTACCCCATGTGCGTCTGTTCCGAGGGGCCATTGGACCAGACTTAATTTTTATGGATGACAATGTCCGGCCACAGCGTACTGCTAATGTTCAAGAGCTACTGGAAAGTGAAGATATCACACGAATGGATTGGCCAGCTTACTCTCCAGATCTAAATCCCATAGAGCATGTGTGGGATGCATTAG
>NC_092206.1:5963616-6018699 GCF_043381705.1 Parasteatoda tepidariorum
CATTGGCACACTATATATATATATATATAAACAGTATATGAGCTATTATTTCTCTATTTTAATACATTTATACGCATTTATATATACAAACAATGAGTGCCCCGTAATTTATCTATACTTATTTCCTTTGGTGTACTGGTATAGTATGTTACAATATGATACCTGACCGAGTTTGAAGCTTATAGGTTAATATTAAAAGGAGATATATAGTGCCATGTATATAAGCAACAATTTCTTACTTTTAACTGTATTATACACACTTAGAAATATACATACAATTTTAGCCTCCTCATTTGTCAATAATTATTTCCTTTGGTATTGTAGCTGACCGAGTTTAAGAATTATAGGTAAAAGAAGCTGCCGGGCCATATATTTAAAAGTAGTATAAAAGCACCAATTTCATCATTTTAACGCTTTTTTTTAATTTATTTTCGCCCTCGAGAAGGAAAGTAAAGGAATATTTTATTTCCGTTACAGCATTGTAAAATAAATTTTTAAAAAAAAACATTTTAATTAAATATATTTTTTTTAAATATTGACTAAGCCCGAGGTTCAAACCACTGATTCTCGGTACTACTACCAATTTGTTACTTCCTGTTACTTATCCCTACCAGTCACACTTGGTGACCTGACTTATAACAAACGAGTCCCGCAGTGGACTGATCGATAAGACACGGTTCCCAGCAGATCACCGAAGTCAAGCATCACCGGCTACGGTCAGTGTGCGGGTGGGTGAGCACTTGGATCAGTCTGCGTAAGGACCGAGGGTGTACGGTATTGGTCCTCGTTAAACTGTGCTACCGTAAAGTGCTCGACTTCGCGTGCAGGTCGTCGGGCTACAGAAGCGGGGGTGCTATCCCTTCCGCAGAGGATCAAAATTGTGATGGCATATCTTCGGACCATCCTCAGGGATGTTTCCCAGACTGTCGCCAATAGCCCATTGTGCAGCTCTAGTGCGACGTAAATTAACAGCAACAATATAACAAACGAATGATTGTATCGTTAAAAATTTCTGATGTGCCAATATGAAATTATTTTTACGTTACAAAAAATTTTTGGCAAATTTTTTAAATGAAATTAATAAAGGCTTTCTTTGTTTCACACCCTGAAAATATTTTGACCGGTGCCTGTGGGTTTTGTTTCAAGTGTAAAGTAAAATTTCAGATTCTAAAAGGATAAAATTACGCAAGTATTTTTCCTTCTAATTTCAGTGAAAAAATTTATTCTAGTAAGTAATTTGAATATTTTTAAATTTTCTTTATTGTCTGAATTATTACAAAAAATAACAGTCCCGCAGTGGAGTGATCATTAAGACATGGTTCTCAGCAGATCACCGAAGTCAAGCATCACTGACTGCGGTCAGTGTGCGGGTGGGTGACCACTTGGATCAGTCTGCGTAGGGACCGAGGGTGTGCGGTATTGGTCCTCAATAAACTGTTCTACTGCAAAGTGCTCGACTTCGCGTGCAGGTCGTCGGGCTACCGAAGAGGGGGTGCCATCCCCTCTGCAGAGGATCAAAATTGTGATGACATGTCTTCGGATCATCCTCAGGGATGTTTCCCAGACTGTCGCCAATAGCCCATTAAGCAGCTCTAGTGCGACGTAAATGAAAAGAGAAGAACACCAACCAACAAAAAATAACAATGTAAAAATTTGAGATATAATTTTATTTTAATGTTTTAGGAAATGAATGACAGAGTTATATTTTAAAAGAAGAAAAAAATTAAGGTAAATGTTCTCAATTCGAATGTAAATTTAACTTTGCAATTAAATTTACATTCGAATTGAGAGCATTTACCTTAATTTTTTTTCTTGCCAAAAAAAATTAAACAAAAAAAAAAAAAAAATACGCAGACTGCTCCTATATTCAATATAGGAGCAATTATATTTCTGCATTTTAACGCTATTATTTCCAGTTATATTTACATACATACTTAAATATTGTGGCCCCTCTAATTTGTCTATAATCATTTCCATTGGTATGGCAGTAAAGAATGTCATAATATAATATACCTGATCGAGTTTGAATATTCTAGGTTAATATTGAGGGAAGGTGCAGTGTAAAAAAGCACCATTTTTTTCTTCATTTTAAGGCTTTTATTATATTTAGCATTTAGAAGAAAAGAAATAATTTTGAGCAAAGGAATATTTTATTTACGTTACAGCATTGTATAAGAAATTTAAAAAAGAAAAAAATAACATTTTAATAAACATAATTTTTAAATCTTGACCATGTCCGGGGTTCGAACTTCGGACTCTCGGGAATAGCAATTAGTTGCTCTCTGTCACTAAAAACTCCAGTCACACTTTGCTGTTTTACTTAAAACATATTTTAAAAAGTTCAGCAATCTTTTTATTTATAATACATTTTTTATTCTTTTTTTTTTAATTTTTAACAACTGAAACTGTATTTTCATTTTAAAGCATGATTCTTAGAATACGCATTTTATTTCTATCCGGAATTCGATGAGATTTGCCTGATACAAAAGTATACATTATTTGATTCATAGAATAGTGAAAAATATTGTTTTCATCTTATCTCTGATTTTTTTTCTTTCTTTACTTTTACACTTTTTTATCAAATGGTTCAATATTTTATTTATTGACTAGAATGAAAGTAAAGTATTCTCGTAACAGCCCTTTGTGATCAAAGTGCTACACAATGTGGCAATTGAAGCAATATGGTCTGCAATATTGCATACAGGCAGTCTGTACTTCCCGGACAAACTGGTGGTACCCAATACAGTCTTTACGCATTGGCACACTAGTGCAAAAACCTAGAGGCCCAAGACAGACAGGAGGGGTCCTTAAGAATCTTACTTTTTTTAAAATTGTATTTAAAAAAAAAAGGCTAAGGATAAACAACATTACCTTATATATTTTTTAAAATAAATATATTCTATTGTATGAAGTGTGCATTTTTTTTTACAAATATTGATTGATTATTATGCTAACACCAATAATTTGAATAGTTTATCACCAAGAAAACTTAAAAAGGCAACCGAAATCTATTTTTCTGCGTTCCGATGTAATTGGACATTGAAAAATATTTTAATAGCAGTTTAGTTTGACATAATAGTTTATACCTTTTAAATTTTTTAAAAAAATTGTTATACTTTAATGTTTATTTATTTAATCATTTTAAGTAACTTAAATGGTTTTTAAAATTATTTTATTATATGAGGAATACAACTGGTTAGCATTGCAATTTTTTTTTTTTTTAAAAATTATGCGTAGTTTAAAAATGGGGAGTTTCGGGAAGAATCGAAATATGTTTAAATTTGTTATAATTATTGCCTCAAAGCTAAATAATGATTTATATTGAAATTTTATGAGAAGCTTTTTAATTAGTTTTTAAACATTGTGGCATTTTAAATCACCACTTCGAATCAAATACAAGTTCTTCTTAACAGTTCAATACCTTATTGTCTTATCATAATTCATCATTGACTAAAATGATTAAATACAAAATTGTTAATCTTAGAATGTTATCGAAGAAAAAATAAACATATTGTGAAAATAAGAGCAACAAAAAAAAAATTTTTTTTTTTTGAAGCTAATGAATAATTAATGTTTTGGTCAAATTTGATATTCATTTGGCAAACTAGAAATTTGCCCCCCCCCCAAAAAAAAAGAAAAAAATATAATATATGTATCTCGGGCTCCGACCTCCAAAAGTGAGCCTGAACTCTTCTAAACTGTGCTCACCACTGCAATTTAAATACTGATATTCAATTTACAAACACAAAAATAAAATTATTATAAATGACTAAAACATAAAAAAGTGTTGTTTTTTTGTGTTACAGCATTACAAAACTTAATTTATTGTTTTAAACTAATGTAAAAGTATGTATGCATTATTCGTCACTTATTACGCATTTCTCTGTGACACTTATGAAAGACTGAATGACTTGGCGTTTTGCCAGAAGTCTTACGCCTTTGATCATGGAAGAATCTTTTCTTTTTTCTTTTAGATTTTGCGTCTCGAAGCTACAACTTAAAGATATCATTAATCAAATATGCAATTGAAATACATGAAAAGAATAAGAAAATATCACGAACTCTTTAATTTTCAATATTTTTAAATGCAACAAAGCAAACAAACAAGATGATTTTAAAAAAATTAAAAATAAAAAGCGAAGCAATTTATTATATTTTGATTAAACTGATATTCTTTGCTAATCTAATATCTAAGGATATTTTTGAATCAAATCAATAGCGATATACACCAGTATAATCGACTTAAATAACAATTAACATAAAGAGGAGGGGAAGGGGATAGCTCGAAAAATAAACGGAAAGAGATCCCAGATGTAAAACATAAACATTAGATTCGCGCATGCGCAGTAGCTAATGTTTATAAGAGGA
Organism: Parasteatoda tepidariorum; assembly: GCF_043381705.1. NCBI lineage: Eukaryota > Metazoa > Arthropoda > Arachnida > Araneae > Theridiidae > Parasteatoda > Parasteatoda tepidariorum. Next base: position 5,967,985 of record NC_092206.1, read on the forward strand.
AATGTATTATCAAACACAAAATAAATAAAAAAGAGTGCTACATTTCTGTTATTCGTTTTTTTTCTCTCGTAAACTTAACAATTCACGGTCTCTATAAATACCGACGAGTTTCAATTTGAACTTTTTCCTATTCCTTTCTTAATATAGAATTAAGAGACAAAAGTTTAAAAAAAAAGAGAAATAAAAAAGGTGAGAAAACATCAGACACGGACATGACGTCAATATATGCGACCACCAACCAGCCATAGTGAAAACATCAGCACGTTTACGGATATATACTTTGTTGTATATTCCGTTTATCAACTTATTATAAATAAGTTATATCAAATATGGAGTCTTTGAGGGAACAAGTAATGATAAATCAGTTTGTACTAGCTGCTGGCTGTGCTAGAGACCAAGCAAAACAACTCTTGCAAGCGGCTCATTGGCAATTTGAGGTATGTTTTTAACAGTACTTATTAAAATATTCACGGTATGTTATTGTTTCTGTTTTTGTTTATCTGGGACATAATTAATTGTACCGGTAGTCATTTTATAATTCAAGCCACTTGTCAGTTATTCATTATTGAATATTCATTTTGATTAGGCATTGTAATGAGTGGAATAAATATTTATTTTTGTTTATTTTGCAGACGGCGCTAAGCATTTTTTTTCAAGAAGCAACAGTGCCTACTTGCCACCATACTCAAAATAGTCGGTTTAATTCTGTAAATGTAAGTATTACTTCAGTTCATTGAAAACACCTTGTTTTATTTACTTGTACAGTTATTGTATAATTTCTAAAAATGTCTTTTGTTTACATTTTGAAAAAAGATAAACACAGTAGATTACGTTCGTTATCTTAATTTATTTACCGTTTAAAATTCAGAGGTCAAGCGAAAAACTCTTTGCGCTGTGATTATTATTTTTTTTAGGAGTTTAATTTGATATTCATATATAATTTTTTTTCAATATTTGTTTTGAATTTTTTTTATAATTAAAATTTCCTGATGTAATATAAAATTTTCTTATGTAACATTACCTTAATAACGTGTTAAAAGTAATATATTATTACAAACAGTCTTAAGAACTTGTGGATTCGTCCTATAATTTGAATTTTTCGTAATCTGGAATATAATAAAACGTGTGTAATTTTTTATATGTTTTTTATTGCTATTAGCACCAATGCAATTTTTTCTTACATTTCTTATTTTTATTTGGTGATATGAAATACATATGTAGGTTTTTTAACATAGGAGTTTTCTCTGTAATGCATTCAAAATTAGTATTAGTTTTAATAATTTCATTTCTCAATTTAATTGATAACTACATAGGTTTTAAATGGAATAATTATGTATTTAAATTAGTAGTGACCTGCTAATGATGAATTCCTCTGATCAAATCGAGTCATTTTTTCCCTTTACTTCTTCTTCTGAAAACTATTTTTAAGACAAATAGCATTTAAGAGTCACTTGTTAATGAGGGTTACATACATTATACATTGAGGGTTACTTGTAATATAATGAGAGGGGGTATTTCTGTACTAGTATTTGTTCAAAGCAACAAAAATCAACGTGTAAAATACCTAATTTTTTAATAACTTGTTCAAAAATAGTTAGGATTTTAACCGTTCAAATCTGTGGCACAGTCATCATCATAGTTGGTCAGACAGCCAAATGTGGGCCAATGCCTTCTGAAGATTTCTCTATAATGACTTCTGATTCTGTGGCATAGGCACCTATATGGAAATTTTCTTGTCTTCAAAATATTTATAGCTAGTTAGTAATAACAGTTACGATATTTGCATAGTGAAATCCTGAAAATACTAAAACTAGTATTTTACTATAAAAATTTTTAAAATATTGTTATTTGATATAAATATGTAAAATATTACTGAATTCATATGCCGCAGAAAAATCCTAAATATAAATAGTAAAATATATAAATATCAGGACCTTTTTCTTTAAATGCCACTAATTTAACTACAACTGTTTCCCAAGCAAATATGTCATTTCTTATTTTAGATTTGGTAAAAGCTTTTATGAAACAAATTTATTTTGATAATAATTTGTTTTCATAACTTTTTAAGATTATTTTATAATGATAATTTTTTTCGTAGTATCAACTAGCGAATGATAAGCTGTCTTTAAGCTTTTTTAAATTATGCATGCTTTAAAAATGCTTTATTTTATGTGCCTTGAGTTTTTGGGGTAATAAAAATGTGTTTAAGTTTGTTAAAATTATTGCATATCATAAAATTGCTTTATTTTATGTATGTGAAGTTTTTTAGTTCCATTTTAAACAGTATGACATGTTATAGGGACACAAAACATTTCAGTGCTGGGGGGCTCTGTTTCATATTAAGACAACCTTGTGAAAAATAATTATTTGAATAAAGTAAATTTAGTTTAATTGTTTAGTTTGAAATATTTTAAAATGTTCAGAAATTATTTTTAGGTTCAATTGTATGTAGGGATATCATTTTCTTTTTAATACAACCTCATAGTTTGCAGAAATATTGTATTAATAGTGATTTCGCTTATGCTTTATATCATGTAAAATTCACTGGAAATCGTAAACTATTTAAGTTATGTATTACAAAAATTTTTATGTTGCAAAAATAATTATATCTGATGAAAAATCAATACCATCTTCATGCACATACGTACCCGAGCAGCGCCTGGGTGCTTCAAGCTCTCAAGGGGCTCTTGAGAATCTTACTTTTTTATAAATTGTATTTAAGAAAAAGCTAAGAATAAATAACATTATATTATATATATTTTAAAATAAATTTATTCTCATGTAAAAAGTGTGCATTTTTTTTTTCTACAAATAGTGATTAACTATTTGTACAAATAGTGATAAACTATTCAAATTCCAATAATTTGAATAGTTTATCGCCAGAAAAACTTAAAAAGTCGACCGAAATTTTTTTTTCTATTTTTAGGTACTCAACTCCTAAGTTATAATGTCTCTAAATATGCTTGACCACCACGAACTCTGTTTAGTATTTATAATTAAGTAAAGTAATAATCGAAAGAGCTTAGAATTACGCAGCACTATGAGGCAGTAGCTTTTAAACTGGTTTTGTCTGATGTGCATTGAAAGATGTTTTAATAACTGATTTTAGTTAGACAAAATACTTCATACATTTTAGATTTTTTTTATTTGTTGTACTCTTGTTTTTTTTTTTTTTTTTTTTTTTTTTTNTTTTTTTTTTTTTTTTTTTATTTAGTTATTTTATTTAGCTTCTTAGTATTGAAAAATTATTTTATTATTTGAGGATTGCAATTGGTTAGCATCTAAATTTTTTTTTTTAAATTATGCATGCTTTAAAAATGCTTTATTTTATGTGCCTTGAGTTTTTGGGGTCATAAAAATGTGTTTAAGTTTGTTAAAATTATTGCATATCATAAAATTGCTTTATTTTATGTATGTGAAGTTTTTTAGTTCAATTTTAAACAGTATGACATGTTATAGGGTTACAAAACATTTCTGTACCGGGGGGCTCTGTTTGCTATTAGGACGACCTTGTGAAAAATAATTATTTGAATAAAGTAAATTTAGTTTAATTTGCAATTTAAATCATTATAACCTGCTAAATTCCCTAAAGCTGCAATACAACTCACAATAATATTGATTTGATTAACTTTGATCATTGCATTAAATTAAAGTACAGTAGATAAATATGAAGAACACCAATATATGCTATTTATAAGAGCTGTAGCATTTCTGTCTCAATTAAGGTACCAATAAGGGAAGGGAAGAGCCATTTTAAGGAAATTCTGTGGGCATTCGACAAATCTGCAGGTAAACTTAAAAAGTCAGTGAAACAGTCCAATTATTAGAATTTTTTTAAAAGCTGACAATTTTATTTCGTAAACTGAAATTACTAAAAACAGTGAACCTTTATTACATTTCGATGTTTTAATGATGTGTATATGTCATAAATATCAACATAAGGAAACAGAAAAATTATAAGTTTTAATTACGATAAAACACTTCATTAATAAAACATTTGTGATTATATCGAAATAAAAGTTATGCAGGGTCTCAATTGTAAAATGTAGACAGAGCACATTTATTATTTATGCTTTTGTTGTGCTGGAAGCATAGTTTTAAAAAATATTGTTGGAGTTTCTAAATAACAAAACCAAACCGGAAAAAAAAAATCTTTTAAAATATATATATATATGTGTGTGTGTGTGTATGTATACATGTATGTAAATAAAACCGTTCTTAAGCAAATAAAATTACACAGAATAGTTTTTCATAAATGTAGAAAAAAATTAGAGGTTACAGTAAAATAAAAATGAAAAAATTGAAGAGAACTTTTATAACTTTAGGTGATGTGATAATTTTAGATTTCACCCACCCTCCCTTCAATGCAATGACTTACTTTCTGATAAAAAGTTTTCAACCCTACAACTCTGGATTTGAAAAATTTGAATGCATACATCGACATTGAACATTTTAATTTGTACTTTCTTACTTTTTGGTAAAAAAGTTTTCAACCTTACAATACTCAATTTGAAAAAAAATGAAACAAATTTGAATGGATGCATCTACATTAAGCATTTTAATTTCTACTTATTTTCTGGTAAAAAAGTTATCAGCTCTACATCACTAGATTTGAAGGGGGGGAATGAAATAAATTTGAATACGCACATCTACATTAAACATTTTAATTTATACTTACTTTCTGATGAAAAAAATTTTCAACCCTACAACACTAGATTTGGATGAAGAAAAAAAATTAAATACATTTGAATGCGTACATCTGCATTAAACATTTTAATATATACTTACTTTCTGGTACGATAGTTTTCAGGCTAACACACACTAGATTTGAAAGAAGAAGAAAAAAAAATGAAAGAAGAAATTTGAATTCGTACATCTACATTGAACATTTTAATTTATGAATTCCTATTCAATACAATTTAGTATTGATGTAGACAATGTATATCATTCCCTACAGTTGTTACCCTCACTGACTGCGATTGGATTAAGTCTATTATGCGTCGATAACAATAGAAGAGGAAAGAAATTTATACCTCCTTGGTTGTTGTTAATTTTCATTCCTTTTTTGCATTGTAAAAGTTAAACTAATATAAAATTTAAGATAAAAATATTAAGACTTAATACAAGATAAATTAATTTAAGATAAAAATATTAAGACTTAATACAAAAAGATCTCCCGTATATGAGTTATCCAATTTCAAATTAAGCAAATTTGCTGTATGTAGTCTTCCTTTTGCCTTGTGAATACATTTACTGTAAGTACGAGATTTTTTATGTTCAAATTTGTTTATTCTTATTTAAATTTAGTGATTTTTCAAGTTCATTACTTATTAATTTTCATACATTTTTTAGTAAATTTTTGATATTACTTGTATAACTTGGTCTTTTGGCTTTTCTTATTTTTAACTTCTTCTCTAATTGATTTTTATTATTTTAGATTTTACAAGCCCTTTTGGCTTACAATTTGCTTGATTTCATTATTCTCTTAGATTTATCTATTTCAACACCTTTTAATTCTTTTTTCTTCTTCTCATTTTTAAAATTATCTTTTATACTTGGTTGCCTTATACTGGTGTTTTATCTCCTTGCATGATTTTACTTTCCTATGGTTTGTTTATTATATATTTAATTTTGTAGTTGCCACTCAACCCACTTTTAGTGGTGAATTATTGTGTAACTTTGCTTATTTGTTGTAATTTGTTTGTACCATTTCCTATTATGTTGTGAAACTTAATCTTTCTTAAATTGTGCCAGCCAGGCCCAAACTTTCCAATTTTAATTACTCTTATAAGAGCCTTTAGCAATATAAGGGCCTTTACAACTTATAATACAACAGGGGTAAAAAAATTACTCTGTATGCCCTATTTAGGGCAGGTCGGTTATTTGTTTATTTTAGCCATTTTTTGATATTGGAACTGGTCCAAATTCGCCATTTTCCGGTATCTATCATTAACAATAAATGATTCCAAAATAAACTACTGATTCAGGTCTGACTGTATCTAAATGTAATAAACAAAAATTATTATTTTTTATTTATTAAATTATCTCTTTCTTCCAGATGATAACTCCTGCAAATACACCTGCCACTCCACCAAACTTTCCAGACACTTTGATGGCTTTTTCCAAACTATCTGCAAACGACAAAGTACCTGGAACCTCCCCTGGACCGTTTACTTATTCCAACTCCCCTCCTCTTAACAATAACAGTAATATGCAACATCAGAGTGCAACCATGGCTGCCTCTGGTCCTCCTCGCTCACAACGATAAAGTGATCACACGCTCACTTTAAAACTGAACTCCTACTTTGTCTTTGTGCTTATCCTCCTACAGGAAAGAGCAATCGCTGTTGGTATGGCAACGGAATGTAGTTGATAAAAGGTTTTGCTGGATGCGCCTTCTAACAGGAGGCACCCGAACAAAATATAAGGTCACACGTGGAATGTGTGTGCTTCATCCTGTATCAATGTATATCGTAGGAACTGTGTACCATTTTCGCCCCATCCTTTACTGTGTGTGTTTTTTGTGATAATCTTTAACTCTTTACCTCAGTCCTTCACGATTTCCATTTTCAAGGGGCCTAGTCAACTATTCAGTCAAAACAAAAAAAGAAGAAAGAAAGAAGTATTTTCTTTCAACGTCATAAAAACAAACTGGATTTTTATCTTTGTCGTTAGTCATCAAACTTTAACATTTGTCACATAAAAAATTGGAAGAAGCACGTGTTAAGTGATGCTAATGATGTTGGGTTTTGTTTTTTTCTTCTTCAGTACAAATCTGAGGAGCTTTTCTTATATCAGTAGTAATTCAGATGGTTGTGAAAAAGTTAAGCAAGAATATTGAAAGATGTATTTATTTTTCTGGAACTTACTTTGATCAGAATGGAGATCCTACACTGTAAAATTATTTGTTTTATTTTTCTCGCATTCGTTTTGTAGTGCTTATTTTAAACAAAAGAAGAACTGAAAAGTTGTGAGGAAGATCTTTCATTTTTTAGCAGCTCATTGAAAAGAATGCCTATAAATATATATTTATATATATATGATGTGGACATTTAAAACATTTTTCGAATGTGTGTTTGAATAAAGCACGTTTGTTAAGTCTACTTTCAAATTTTTTTGATTACTTATGTTTTCACATTTTAAATAGACCTTGTTTAAACACTTTATTTTTGTTTCATTATAAAGGACTTAGAACAATGATATGTCTCATTTTTTAATTGTTTTGGAGTGCATTTTTGTTGAATAAGGCCACAAAATCTTGGTATGCAATTAGATGTACTTTGTACTGTGCTGTTATACAGGGGAAATTCAGGAAAGCTTTGAAATATAAATGAAAACAATATCAAGGCACAGTGAGATATGAAAATGTCATCTTGGAAAAAAGTGTTGCTTATCACTATATTGCCCAAAGCTATTCAAATTACAGTCTTATAGGAAGAGTCTCAAAAAGTCATTTTTTTTTTTAATATTTTGCTTTCCATAATGGCTGCTTTTTTTCTTTTTTTTTTTTTTCTTTTTTAGAATTCTTGTCGAAAACATAATGCTCATAAGAAAGTCCAAATTAAAGGAAAAAGAACAAAATTTTTCATTCTAACCAATCTTCAAACAAATCGTAAATGATGTTTAACCAATCCTAAATCATCATTAAGGTTGGCAAGTGCAAAAAGAGTTTAAAAGTATCTAAAACCATTTTTGTTATGGGATGAAAATTTAAAATCAGAAAAACCTTGCAAAATCAGAATGCATGTCCAGGCTTAAAAAAACTATTTTTTGATTATTTTAATCAGGGTTTGGTAAAAACCTTGTTGGAAATGGGAAAAAATCTGGTAAACAATATTAATGCATGTTTATTTACAGATATAGTGGTTTATTATTTATAACTGATTAGAATATATATTACTTCTATACAGTGGGATACATAAATTTTGGTGCGGCCGTCTGCAAGATTTATAAATGCACCCTATCTTAGACTTAAATTTTTGAAAAATTTAATATTAAATATTTACATTTTAATTTAAATTATTTTATTAAGGAATTAATAATTGCAATGGAGAGGCAGAATTTAAACAAATGCCAAATTGGAACATTGTAAGCACTTGGCAATTTACCACTTTTAAATAAAATAATCTTAACTTAGCTACAAACTCTACTGGATTTACCAGGAAACTACTGGATTTTGACAGTTTCTCCTGATCTACTGGTTTAATAAAAATTCTCCTTTTTTTTGTATATTTTAGAAAATTCCATAAAACGAGTTCCCTTAGTTTCCTTTTTAAAAAAAATTCCGATTGAAATAGAATTTTTGTGCAGACTTGCTTGCGTGAATATTTAAAATAAGTGCCACTAATACATAATAAAGCGAGCCTCATTTATAAAATTTTGTTGACTGTCTTTGATGAATTGAATGCCTATTACTATTAAAAATTATGAATAAATAAAATACATAACATTTCAAGATCATTTAATGTGAAATCAAAACTGAAAATATTGTGTTTTTTTTATTTTTTATTTTAAAGACTATAAATATCCCTAAAATTCCCTATGTGTAAAATATTGAGTATATTTTGCAACAATTATCATGAAATTTATATTATTTTTTAAATTCTACTGGATTTTTTCCTATCCGTATTGGCAGCTGTGTCTTAAAAATAGAAAATTATTCACTTTATTACCATAATATATTCAAAGTTTAATTAAAGGTTATTCTTATTTGAGAAGTGAATTAAAAAATATTTTTTAAAAGAAAAAAAATATTTTTATTGTAATCCATGTAGTAGGGGTGTATGACATGTTGTATGATAATTTTAACTTAAGTATCAGTGTTTCAGAGGGAATTCGTATTGTCAGTCAACTTAGTAAAATATTGTATGAAATTGAATTTTTTTAAAAATAATTATAATTCTTCTTTTTATTACCTTAACTCTTACTTTTCATCAGTGAATTTAGTTATATATTTGCATAAAATTGAATACTTTTAAATGCTAAAATTTATTTAAAACTGAAAAATAACTGATAGTTATCAAAAATAAAATATTTCCTTCTCAAAGAACAGATTTGTTGAAATAAATTTAAAGTGATGGTTTTTTTAATTATATAAAAGTTTATGTTAATACATATTAACTCTAATGTTCTTAAATGAGAGTAAAAAATAGATGAATATTTTATTGAGCAGCATAAATGCAAATTATATTATAATCAAATTGTATGGGGTCTAAAATGATTTAAAATAAAACTATCACATCATGACTTTAAATAAGGCTCAACATTCAGTTGGAATTCAGCTCAGTGTATTTTTATCTTTAGGATATTTATATTTAGAGAATTATAAGAGATTTTATGAATGTTAAATCTTCAAGTAAGTTTTTGAGCTCTTTTTCAAGTTGCAAAAAATTTGATATAAAGTTCAAAGACAGTATACAGTTTATGAAACCCACATTCGAATTTCACATGTTATAATAATATTGTATTAAAAATATTGAGATTTTGAAAAAATGTGGAAATATCTGGTTGCAAATAGAAGAAAAAAGTGAATTTGAATTGACGCTGGAATTGGCACATATAAAGCTCATCAAAAGATGTGATTAAAATGCCCGATTCGAAAACCTAACGTCTTTATAATACCAGATTAAAAATATCAAGATTTTCGAAATCCCGTAAAAAAAGCATGGCAATAATTGTTGCAAAAAGATTTTTAAAAAAACTATTAACTTTGCGATGCCTCTTAGATGTATACATATATATACACCTACAATAATGAAAGAGGAGTTTTTGACATCTTTTTAAATTTCTCAAGAAATACTTTAAGGATTACTTTTCAACTTTAGAGGTGTTTAGTTCATACGATTTTTCATACTTAGCAATAAAATTGGATGCTTTCAGAGGTTTGAAAGACTTACAATAAGTTACAAAGGAAAACAGGTATTTTTGAACACCCTATGCCAGAAAATCAAGCGAAAAACGTGTAACTTGTATTGATTTTTTTAGTTGTTCTTTTTAATAATAACATAAAGTTTCATAAATCTTGAGTAAATATTTATGGAAATATGAACATTTTTATAAACTAATTTGTTTGGTTTTTTTGCTATAATCTCATAAATATTCAATGGAATTAAATAAAAATTTTGGATTAACTTAAAATTACTTACAAAATTGTTGATTTAAAATTGTTAAAAACTGCACAAGATAATGAGTATTTGAGCTATTTCTTTCATACTGCACATGCAGTGAAAAAATTTATAAAAGTTTTTTCATAATTTTGTCTGGAATCGTATTTGGCAACCAATGATTAAAACTTTATTTGAATATCTTAAAAATTTAAAATGTTCCAAGCAATATTCTAAGTAGTTTTAGTTAGTAGTATTAAAGATATATCCAAGTAGCATTAAAGAAAGCTCAAAACTATGAGGGGTTGTCCAAAAATTTCCTCTTTTACTATTAAACAAGGTTAAGCTTTATTAAAAATGAAACCGGTATTGTGGGGAATCACCCCCAGAAGAGTATGTTTTCTTTCTCTATATCATCAAAGTTTAGTTTCCAGATGATTATTGTAAAGTATAATTTGTTACTAAATTTTGTCTTATGGTGCAAAATAAAATTTGTGAAAACCCCTGATCAATTTCAGCTTTCTTTTGAAAAATACAAATACTGCTTAAAAAATTGCTTGAAATTTTTTAAATTTATATGATATTTAAATCAAATTGTATTTTATTTGTTGCCAAATTCGTTTCACTACAAAATTATGAAAAATCTTTTTAAAATTTTTTTCAGTGCATGCACAGTATAAAAGAATTATCTTTAATGCTCATAACTTGCGAAATTTTTAAAAATTTTTTTTGAAATTTTGAATTGACAATTTCGTAATTAATCTTAAACTGCTCAAAATTTTGTTTAATTCCGTTGGATATCTATAAAGTTGTAATAAAAAAACGTAAGACGAAACAAAAACATTTTTTTTTATAAAAATGTTCATATCTCCATAAATATTTACTCTAGGTTTACAAAACTTTTTTAAATTAGTAAAACTAACAACTAAAATAATCGATACAAGTTGCGAGTTTTTCGCTTGATTTTCTGACATAGGGTGTTCAAAAATACTTCTTTCGTAATTTATTGTAGGTCTTCCAAATCTCTGAAAGTTTTACATTTTGTTGCTAAGTATGAAAATTTACGGGAACTAAACATCTCTAAATTACAAAATAATCCTTTAAGTATTTCTCAAGAAAAGTAAAAAAATTTCAAAAATTGAAAGTTTCTATTTCATATATATATGATGTAAGCTATCCCCTAAATTGTTATCAGGGTGCGTAGCGTTTGTAAAAAGTACTTAAAGGTGCTTTTTTAGGGATTTCGTTTTTAAAAGCTTTTAGAGGTGCATTTTTCAGTTGGCNGATAATTAAAAAAATTTCAAAAATTGAAAGTTTCTATTTCATATATATATGATGTAAGCTATCTCCTAAATTGTAATTGTGAAGCTAATTATTCACATAGCCAGGTGAGGCATATCTTCTCAATACTAAAAACTTAGAAAATGATCTGTCTAATAGATTCTAAATATGAGCCAATAACCATTAATTAAAATCATGTTTACAAATTACTTTATTGTATTGTATCATTGTATACCATAACTTTATTACAGCTGTATTCATATACAGAAAATAACTGAATAACTGGAAAGCTCAAATAAGCAGAATTATGGAATTTTTAAAATATATATATATGTATTATTTATATATATTTTTAAAAAATAATATATATATAGTAATAGTAATTTTTTTCTTTCCTTTTTTTTTATAAAAGAATTATTGGAACATTAAAAAATATACAGTAGTGATATGGGTAAGGTAAAATAAGAATTTACCGTACCACTCTCTTTTGTCATTTATTTTAATAAAATTAGGAAAAAATAATTTATTTTAATTATATCATTTTGTATGTACGTTTTTAATATCAAAATTTTCCACAAAAAAAAACATTTGTTCTAATGAATTAAAAGTATAAAAAATAATTTTTTATGTATTAAGATTTCAAAAATCAGAAGAACAACAAAAATGAATATCAATGACGTACACATTAAAAATTAAGATAAAAATGTTATTATCAAGTAAGAAGGCCAAACCACTGACGATATATAAATACACAAATGTTTCATTTGCGCCAAATTTTAGGTTAATTTATAAATCAATGTATTATAAACATTAAAAAATATATGTTTATGGCACAACCAAGTTTTGTATAGTGGATCAAATAGAAAATTAATAGACAATAAAGAAAATAATTAAAAAAAGACTGGACTAAGGACAATTTTAAGGTTAAATATTCTTTAAAAAAAAAATTGAGTAGGAAGAAAAACTTACTTATAATTTACAAAACTGAACACCTATCTGAAAAATTATAATTTATGGTTTGCTTTAGGAAACGTTTTCTTCTCAGCTTTATCAAAATTGATAAACTAAAATTTTATTCCAAAAATTTAAATTGTTTTTTTTTTATTTCAGAATGACTTTATTCTATAAAAAAAAATTCTATTAGTTCCAATCATATTTTAACTTTAAGAGTACTGAAAAACTCCTATGATTTCATGGTCATCAAACTTGATAAGAATTAATACTTAAAATAATTTAGTTTCAATATCTGCTTATTTAAGAATAAATTTGCAGAAAAGATGAACGGAAGAAAAAATGCATTTAACCATAAGAAATGTTTCTGAAGGTGGGGAAAATTTTTCCCAAGACAGCAAAAACCTCACGTGGTAAATACCGTGCAAACCCTGTTTTAATCCCGCTCTGTAAGTAATCAGAGTTTGGGTTTTCAGTTTTTGTGTTCTTTCTCATTTAAATGTTAATTAACCAAAATATGCATAGTTTTTTTCTTCTCCATTTTGAAAGAATCCTTAGAATTAAAAGAATTTAGGTTTTTAATTTACTGCTTTTTCTTTCTCATTTAAATATTATGTAGATTAACCTTTCTAACAGATGAGAACTTTAAATAATGTCTTTCACATAATAAACTAAGCATTTCGCTTCCTTAATTGAATAGAAATGTAATCTTTATTTATAAAATGAGTCCATACTGCGTAGTAAATTGCCTTTATGAAACGAAAATCATTCAAATTAATAGTTTGAGATCTTTATACATCTTCATCCGGTTTTATGATTACATCTTACAGCGTCAATTCTAACGAAGAAGTCTGGATATTGTAGATCAAATGATATGAAAAAATAATAACTACATGCAGCGTGTGGAGAAAAAAAAATGCGCACTTGTCTTTTTGATAATGATGTACATAAGTAGAAGAAACTCTATTTTTCAAAAAGAGATATGAAATATTTTGACCAATTTCTTAAACAGCTTCTAATTGCAATCTAGTTTAAATAATGGTATTTATATTTCTAAGCTATTTAATACATTAAGAGAAAACCAAAAAGTAATTGGACAGAAATATAAAATATAAGAACTTTTTGAATTCTATAGGTCTTCAATATTAAACAAAAATAAGAATAATCTAATTTTAGAAATGCATGAAGAACTGTGGAAATATAATCAAATTTTATTAATTCCTCTAAATTAGCAAATTACATACTAAACATATACTCTGTTTTATTAATCGCATATTGGATTCTGAATGACTGACAGCATACCAATTTTTATTATCAAACGCTGTTAAGAATGAAGAAACTGAGTTTTAACTAATAAAATACATAAATTTTAAAATTTTGTTTAAAGCTAAAATAAATAATAGGAAAAAAAGGTAATTTTTTTTTTAAAAAATTAATATGAAAAACTTAATTTCTTTATACTAAATTTAGTTTGTTTAAATTTAAGATATTCTTATAATTTCCTATTTCTAAACAGTTATTTTGGTTATTTTTCTTCTTCTTTTATTTCATCCAGTTTTTTCTATTTTCTTCCAGTATTCTGAAGAAGAAAAAGGTTTCTTCCAAATGAATGCCAACCCTGCTTTATGGTGTATTTAAATTTAATTAAGTGCTGCCAGAAAATCTTTTTATCTACACTCAGTTGAAAGTTAAGAAAAAAACATTATCTCTATGAGGAGAGCCTGTTTGCATCTAAATGCAAGGCAAATAAATGTCAAGTTCCCAGCGCGAACGTATATCAGTATCGCCAACTCTTGAACCGACGTTGCTTTCGCTTTCTTATTTATAATAATAACATGAGTTATATACAAGAATAATCAATTAACAAGTAATAAAAATGATTTCGAAAAATCGTAACAAATATACGTTTTTCTGCTCGCTTTTAAAAAAACTGATGAAAGAATAATAAATATTACTTTCTGCAGACAAAACGTTTTATATATTTTCTCAAACTGTAAATATATTTTCTCAATCTAAAGTAAAAATTTTTTATATCTCGCATCCGATTTGTGAAGAGCATGTCAGCATAAGATGTGCCATTTTTGGTAATCGAATCAAATCCAATGATCCTGCTACGTCATAGGCTACGAAATTATAGCCTTTTTTTTCTTTTTTTAAATAATTCCGTGATATATATCGTAAAAGATAACTCGAAATAAATTTCCGCCTGTCGTGTTTAACTTTTAAGTCTTTCATATTGTTTTGAAAGCATATTTGTATAATTTGGTAACGAAATAAAAGAAAACTATGCAATAGCGGATAATTACCTAAATCCAATCCCACAATGATCTTTTCTTCACTTGCAACGGAGCAGATTATGTGTTGTTAAATATATTTCAAATTAATGGTATTTTAAAATGGATTTATTACTTTATTTTTTCCCCTTTCTTTTTTAAACATTAAACAGGGGCAATCTGTCATTTGACCCTAGAATTAATTTTGGAACAGGGAGGTTCAAATGGTCCCATTACCTGATTTCACCGCATAACGGCTGCATTGTTTCTGTTATCATTAATGCACCCATATTGGACAAGTAGTTGAAGTTCAAGTAGAATTTCTGGTAGTTTCCATTTTCTAAATTAAATGAAGATTAGGTTTAAGCGCAGTTCAATAACTTTACAATAACTTAACTCGTTACTTATTCCTCTTTGTTTATAAATATAAACTCGAAATTTCCTGTCAAATGTAACTTGATTATTAATATATTTTATTAATTGGGATTCTAAAGAGTAAATCCTATGAATATATCGATTTGCCTGATAGTAATAATCGCAAATTCGAATTATGGGGAATTTGATGGTTCATAATTTTATTAAAGCTGGTTTATCAACGAAACGTAAAGCTTCAATTTTTGATTCTGAGAATGACTATAATGAGACTTCTGATCCTGATTTATATGAGTCGAATTCAAAAGAATGTGTACAAAGGTAAGGTTCATTTGTAACAAAAGTTCGTCAACTTTCGAATTCTATCGGTAGAATAACTACGAGTGATTTGGAATAGTAAGCTGTCCACTGTTTCAAAGTATGATTCTACTTATATTTTCGGGCGTTTTTTTTCTTCATAATTTGATTCATTCTTAGTCTTTATTTTTTATTAAATTTTAATTAGTAATTTATCAGGTAAATTTCTAAGAACAAATCAAAGTTATAGGTAAATTTCTGTCAAAAATAAATAAAGGTAATTTTTTTTTAATTTTTGAAAGAAAAGTAACTCTGTAACGTTCTGCGACAATGTTGCCGTGTCGCTGCGATTCTGCCACAGGGTGTATGAAAAAAGAAACAAAAACATCATAACTTTTTTCTAAGTTCAATAAACAATCTACTTAATAGTGAAAAAAATAAAGAAACATTACACCAATGTGAAGGTAAACTTCTTTTTTTATTTGAATATTTTTGAACATCATCAGTGGATTGACCAATAAAACTATTTTATATTTGTTAATTTTTGTACGCTTCAAAAATTTATCTACGAAAGAGATATCTATAAACTTGCTATTTTTTGACAATCTGTTTACTGAAAAACCCAGACTAATAAAATTATGATTTTATTTATTCATTTTTTTTTCAAATTCTTTCAGATAAAACAATTAATAAATAAAAAATTTGATTGATAAAAATGCAGTTTATTATTTTCGTTTAGTAGGGTGACCTGGGGTAATTCCTGATCAAAAAATGCAAACATCTATTTTGGGAAAAAACTATTCAAGATAGAATTTTAATATTTACTGGAAGTTTGAGGCTATATGAGATGAGTCCTATGCCACCTTCTTTTGTTTGAAAATCTGATTTGAATTTAAAAGATTTTACATTTTTAGTGATCGGGAATTACCCCTGGTCTTGATAATTTCTGTGGTAATTCCTGATCACTTCTGGGGTAATTACTGATCACCAGTTTTTATTGTAAAGGGGCTGTTTAAAAATAATTATATAATGGTAATTAACAAGTAAGACATCAAGATCAAGCAAGTGAACCAAAAAGATATATTTAAGCAGCTAATAAAACGATTTATTTGAAAGCAAGAAAAAAGATTAGAACTTCAAATTTTACAAAAATCTTTGTATCGNTTTGCCACTTTGCTTGGCAAAAACCTGTTTTTGCCAGGACGGTTTTTACCGGTATTTACCATGGTTTTTTCCACCTGCGGCAAAATCTTGCCAACCCTGATAGATTATGATTTACTACTACTAAAGGTTTTGGTTTTTGGCAGTAATTGTCAAAACAAGAAGGAGATTTATTATTAGAATGACAGGGCTCGAAATTAACGGTGGTCCGTTGGTCCGTGACCACTAAAATCGGAGTCGGACCAGCATAAAATAATAAGCAGTGGTTCGCCGGACCACCATCCGCCGCAGCCGATCTCCGTTAAAAGAAAAAGAAGAAAAAAGCTGGCGTGCGAGATCTCGGTAAAAAAAAATTTTTAAAATTATAAATAAAGTTAGCGCGCGATCCTGAGGAAGGCGAAGTTAAATCTTGTTTCGCACATGCGTCACATGGAGAGTCGCTGAAGGAGAGAAATAGGGGAGGTAGCGGGGTGGGTTCATGACGTGCACCATCCGTCGTAGCCTAGGGTCAATTCGCAGCCGATCTCCGTAAAAAAAGGAAGCGAGCGCGCCTGAGGAAGGCAAAGTTACATCTTGTTTTGCGCATGCGTTACATCGGCTTATTAAAAAAAATAATAATTTTTACATTTTTTATACAAAATTAATATTAATCAAAAAAATGCGATTTAAATCAAACATTTATGATTTTTTTTTTTTTAAAAATTATTTTTTCAATCAAATATTTTAATTTTTTTTAATTTTATTTGCAGCTAATAGGAACGCGTAGACGGATCAGTAAAGTTTTGTGCGGACTAGTAAAATGTTTTAGTTACTGGTCCTATGGACCAGTAATTTTTTTAAAAAATTTCTACCCCTGAATGATTTAAGAACCTAATTGACTATCAATTTAACATGATTGATTACTTGTAATTTTACATCTATTTTTATTTTAAATAATTTTATTCATATTAGCTAATAATTATTGTTTACATCAAAATTTCGCATTTTAGATAATGGTCAAAAATTTTCAGTTTTAATACTTTCACTTTTAAAACTTTCATTTGTCAAAAACTTGCCAACCCTGGAGACTACCCACAATGTATTTTTAAAAAATTATTCCATGTTAAAAAACCTGCAGTTTCAGTTGGATTGGGAAATATTCTTATTGATATTGTAAAATATGCATTTAGATGTGTAATGATGAACTTAGCTACAGCAGAATAGTTTCTCTTTATAATGTTATTTCTAGGCGTATCTAGATCTTCAGGGACTTAGTTATTGGCAACACAACGCCCGAATACGCCATCTGGGGAGAAGACCAGTTCCATGCCTTGCCCCTTTTCCTTTCCTTAATATTTTTCGTATTTAATTGTTAAAAATATTTTTTAAAATTTCCATGACACTTTCTTTTAGAACTATGTTTAATGTAGTTTTTAGTTTCATGTAGTTTCCTAACTTAAAAGATTTTTATCTATCTGAAAATCAAGACGGAAACTAACATGCTTCCTTCTTCTATGAATCTACACATGCTAATTGTGAAAGCATGTGTAGTGTTGCCATAGGTAGAGAGCTCTGCTCTACGCCACTTGTAGCCCGTTTCGATCCCCAATATCTGATAAGGTATCTTTGGAGACTTGATACGTCGTGATTTGTAAACAGGCTATTTATAAGATATAGAAAATGCAAAAATAAATTGTAATTTAAGATTGGCTTTTATTAATAAAAATTGTTAAGTATATTACTTCAGTTGTTCCTAGTTACTTTTTATTTTATTTGAAAATTGTATTTTTGCTAGCTCAGAACTAGCATAAGTTGCAACATTCACATTGTCTTTTGTTTTCATATTATTCATCTTTGTATTTGTTTTGTAGGAAAAAGGAAGCCAAAACATCTAAGTATATTTACAAAACATTATTTGAAGAACAGCAGGGGAGTGATGTAACTATAACAGCATTTGGACGAACATGGAACTTACATAAATTATACATATCTCAGGTATAATATTATTTATGTCATTCAGGAGCTAAGATAAAGGGAAAGAGTGTAACAGAGGCCTGTGATTCCGGAAGGCATGGACATGATCTAAACAATTCTTCATTTTAAGAGAAAATTTTAACATTTTAAATTATTTAATACTGTAAAAATATTAATTTTATTGTTATATATTTCTTTGAACAAAAAATCTAATATGTTTTTACAAACTGTAGGAATCTAACCACAGTTGGCAAGGTTTAGTACAGAAAGGATTAATCCACAGTTTGAACCGCCCTGTTTAAAAACCACCCTGTTTGCTTTGTCTTAAACTGTCCAAAACCTTTTTATTCAAATTATGTCACAATTAAAAATAATAAAAAAATCAATTTTTGTGAAAAATAAAATGTTAATTTTTAAACAAGAAACAGACAAAAATTTATTATTAAAGAAGTTCATTATTATATTTAATGTTGCATTTATTTATCCTTAAGCAAAACATAATTTATCAATATTAAAAGCATACTTAAGGGATAAAGTATTCACCTTTGTTGTTCAATGAATTGTGGAGCTTCAAAAGTTATTAATCTTTTCTTATTATATTATATTATTTTCCTTTAAGTTAAAGCAAATTGTATAAAAAGTGTAAAATTTTTATTAATATATGTAATTATATGTACAATGGTTACACATATAGAATTTTTACCTTTTACCAATGTTCAAGATTTTGGACACTTAATGTCATTTTAGGACAGTTTTTGTCAGTTTAGGACCCACATGTCATGTCTAAAACCAGTTTAGAACACCCAAAACCCCAACCCTAATATAACTAATCTTTTTATTAGAATATGAACTTCTAATTTTTCATTGCTTACTTTTTTTGCAATTAGTCTTAATTTTTCTTTAATTATCAACTTTATTAAAAAAAAAAAAAAAAATACTGTTTGAATTGCTGTTGGTAGNAACCACTTTTTTTTTTTTATTCTTGAAAATGGTGAGTTACTTAAGCACCTAATTAAGTTTACAATTATTCGGCAAAAGCAATCTACTCTACTTATGTATCTAAATCAAAATAGTTGTTCAATATTAAATAAATAAATAAAGCTATTACATATTTTAGTCTTTTTATTGCTATGATAACATTAAATATAGATATTTGCTTATAACTACAAGCTGGCTGTAATAACAATTTTATCTGTTACTATGAATTTTCATTATAACATTTTTACTTTTAATGAGTTATGTAACCCATGAGGAAAGATGTTCGCAGAAAAAAAAATTAATAAGAAAGATATTATTGCAATTAAAATGGTTTAAAAAGTTCTCTGGGAATTACATAAAACTAAGCGATTGCAGAAGGAAAAGTTATAAAAGATGATTACTATACTCAAAGAGCTGAAGGTATGATGCAAGCGTTGAGAGAGGCGTTTCTTTCATTAATGTAATAATTAATCAATAATTGAAAAAAAGTTTGTGTTGAAGCAAGTTGACAAGCAAAATTGAAAAGAAGTTTTGGTTGAACTTGACTTTTGGTTTGGTCATTTTTGTTGCAATGTAGTTTTCTTTTTCCATAAAATTTCATTGATTTTATGTCAGCTTATATTGGCTAAATTTATTACCCTGTAGAGTTCTTTGCCCAAAATACTCATGTATTATAAAATTTTTTGCATAAATTTTCATAAGATGAAATGTGTATTTTTTCAATTTTCAGTCTCCGTATTTCTACACAATGTTTAACGGTGACTGGTTGGAGACGCAAAAGAAAGAAATTGAACTTATAATTGACGATGACAATGTTACTGCAGAAGGTGATTATTATTATTATTTGAAACTAATGCTAGATACATTTCACTAGAATTATTGAGTTATAGACATCATATCATATAGGCAGAGATGCCAACTTGCTCTGGACATGGGATAAATATTTTTGAGTGGTAATTTTTTAATGTATGATTCATGGTTTAAAAAAGTTTATTTATATGGTTTTCACTCACCACTTCTTCTAAATAATTAAAAGAAGTATGTAATTAACCCCTTTATTACAGTTGAATCATGTTAAACCCTTTAAAACGTTGGCAAATTAAACGAATAGCTGCAATTTTATGTTAGTAATTTACTGTTTTTTTAAAAATATTTTGTCATATCTATAGCAGTTTGCATCTCTGCAAAGGTATATCATCTAAAATTATTAAGTCCCGTAGTAGACTGATCGTAAAGACACTAATCCCAGTGGAAGACTGAAGTCAAACAGTCAGTACGGGTGGGGGACCACTTTGATCAGTCTACATAGGGACAGGGGTTCTCGGTATCGGTCCTCATTAAACTGTTCTGCCGTAAAGTGCACAGATCACTGGGCTACCAAAGCAGGGAAACCATCCGCTTTGCAGAGGATCAAAATTGCGATAGCATGTCCTTAGATCATCCTCAGGCATGTTTCCCAGCCCATTGTACAGCTCTAGTGCGACGTAAATACAGTACCTTCCTAAAATGTTCATTCATTAAATTCTTCAAATTTTGCTTTTATTTACTTATAAAGAGAAGTAAAATACTTTGAATGATATTGCATATATTTTTGTTTGTTCATTTTGTATTATTTGTCTTTATAGCTTTAAACAAAGTGTTCAGCTCTTTCTATCAAGATGAAATTGAAATAGATCCCATAGAATCAGTTTCCATAATAGGAGCTGCATCTCTTTTACAAATGGTATTAATAGAAATTTTTTTACTTAATTCGTAGTCACGTTAAATAAGTCAATTAAATTTTTGTTTAAATAAGAATCTATTTCTTACCTAAATTTTCATTAAGTTGTCCTAAACAATGCATTGTACACAAAAGGGAGAAAAAAATTTAACCCTATAAGGACACATATTATATATATGTAAATTGGTGCTCAGTGCATGAAAAAGAAAACAAATCACCCAGACTAACTTTTAATCTTATGATAGGAGTTTCACATACTAGAACTTAAATTTAAAGATTTAAAGGAGTTACTTCAACTATGCTAATTAATTTATGAGATAATGTTTTAAGATACGAAATAAGACACAAAAACATACTTTCTCTGTATAAACATACCTTTTTTCTGACAGCTTCCTTACCCTAAAAATATAGGAGGTAAGTAAAATCTATGAGATATTTACCCAATACTTTTGCCAAGAGAACCGTCCTAAGTTTGAACAAATTTTTTTTTTGTTGCTTATTTTACTATCTTCTCTTTATTCTTAATTTCGGCTTTTTTCAAAGGATTTTCGTTTGTTTTCTTGCATGAACAGAAAATTTTAAAAGTATACCTCAAACATTTGCACTGCAAAGTTTCTAATTTTTGTTTTTTTTTCCATGTTATATAAAATTACATTGTTTAAAATGATGTAAAAAATTACGTAACTTGCATTTAAAGAATTTTTTGCTTTTATTAAATATAATAAAAATAATAATAATTATTTTTTAGCTTGAAATTATTTTTAATAACCAAATTTAAGTATATGCGCAGTAACTTTTTGATTTACTTACAAAGTGTAATATCAAAATTTATCATTTGTCTGTTATTTGTGCTATATTATACATATTATGCATATATACACATATTTGGGATATTTGCATATTGAAAAAATAAAATTTTTCAGTTTTGGGATATTTGGGATATGTATAATATATATTATACATATTCCAAAGTCATGAGATGGCGCTGCCATCGCATGACTTTTGGGAGTTATCTCTTTCCCAAAGGGAGTTAGTCTTGTTTTGACTGGCATTGAGTAAGGTTGTCCAGTCTAAGATCGTTTGTATATATTCTGTTTTTCCTAATTTGTAATAACAGTTTTATTTTTGAGTTTCCTTAATAAGTTCATATCAATCAAATTAGTTTCCACAGGCTGGAATTTCCCTGTTCGGTAGGGCACTGGGTTCATGTCCAAGAGTTTGTGGGTTTGATCCCAGCCGACTGAAGACTCCCTGTGTAGTAAATGGTGACTGATGCACATTAAATCTGCCAAGTCGCGAAGTCATCCATGTTCCCATAACAAATCAATACCTCTGGGGGTACTGATCCAGGAGTTTCCTTGTCTTCTGGATTGGTTCAAAATTACAAGGCTATGAAGTTGAACATTAGTAGTCGTAAATCCAAAATTGGCAGATCCGAACTTTCGACCTCTGTTCTGACTAAAGTATTAGGTCCATGTTTCCCAGTTTGTGGTTACCCCCTATTTTTTAGAGGGCCTGGAATCGTAATCTGTTGCGGGGGGGGGGAGGTATGTTTAATCAGAGAAAGTATGGTTTTGTGCCTGATTTTGTAACTTGAAATATTTTGTGCATTTCCTCTAACTCTTAAGTTTGAATCCTTGTACATGAAAATCCAATTATTTGATCAAAAATTGTTTAAGTTGATTTGTTCAATTTTTACACACTTAACATATTTATACAAAGAATCTCATCTATGTTAATCTCATCTATGAGTTTTTCATGTACACATATCATCACTCACAGCACTGATTGGAAATCATCAAATCTATTAAATTGCTCGTAGCTCTTGAAAGTTTTATTGAATACTTTTGTTTACTATTCATAAAAAAATTAGAATAATCAGTTTTATACCAGTATGTACTGACCTCATGTATGTATCTTAATTAGGTTAATTTCTTGTTTTAGGACCACCTTTGTCAGCAGTGTGTTCAGGTTATGAAGCGCAATGTAAAGTAAGATTATGACTTTACTTATTTTTATATTTTATTAATTTTTTTAAAGTCTATGTTAACTACCATATATTTCCTATTGTAAGCTTAATTTTATATTTTTTAAAATAATGCTTAAAAAAAAGTTTGTATTGATTAAGCATTGTTTTTTTATGGTAAAAAATACTGTTGAAGCAAAGCAATGGTTTCAAGCACCAGGGAAATCAATTGTAATTGACTGGTATGCTGAATTTAAATGCAGTTGTAAAGACACTGATGATGCTGAGTGCTCTGGTTGTTTGAAATCAGTAGTGTTTCCAGAAGACATGAAAATAGTTTTGAAAGATTGTAAAGGCCAAAAAGAACAACGTGTCGAGCACTCAAAGTACTGTTTGGAACTGTTGCAGCAAGATGAAGAAAATTGCGACAACGGAGGAAACATGGATCCTAC
Source organism: Parasteatoda tepidariorum (assembly GCF_043381705.1). Taxonomy (NCBI): domain Eukaryota; kingdom Metazoa; phylum Arthropoda; class Arachnida; order Araneae; family Theridiidae; genus Parasteatoda; species Parasteatoda tepidariorum. Next base: position 5,991,492 of record NC_092206.1, read on the forward strand.
TACAGTCCTTTATCATCAGCTGAGTGGACAATAGCTGGTGAAAGCTAAAAAAGTAATCAAAAAATCAAATGTCAGCTGAGTGGACAGTAGCTGTTAAAAGTAAAAAAAATGTGACCAAAAAGTCGAAAGTCAGCTTGCCTCTGTGTTTTGGGATGCACATTGTATTTTTTTTAATTGACTATCTTAAAAAAGATAAAAATATCAATTGGGAATATTGGATTGATTAAGTAAAGAAATCTAGAAAAAAAGATAGATTTATTTGCGAATAAAAAAAAGTTCAGTTTCACCAGGGCAATGCCCTTTGTCGAAAGCCAACGAAAAAAATGATTAAATTGAATGAATTACAGCTTGAAATTACTTCTCCACCCACCATACTACCCAGATCTGGCACCTAACGACTACTGGCTCTTAGCAGACCTCTAGAAGATGCTCCAGTGATATAACTTTGGCTCAAGTGAAGAAGTCATTGTTAAAACTGACGCCCGTTTTGTGAGAAAAGATAAATCATTTCACAAAAAGTTAGAGGAATTTTGGAATGAATGTATCACTCTTGAGGGGGAGTATGTTGATAAATAAAGTCGAATTCATGCCTGCGAAGTCTCCTGTTTTTTAACGAAGACTCCTGTATTTTGCGTCTATCTCCTGTTTACCTGTATATTCTCAAATTTCTCCGTATTTGTTGAAGAAATTTAAGAAACAAATTTGTCAATAAACCATCCGCAAATGGAAAAAATACTTCTCTTTTTCCTCAACAGATGGTACTATTGCCAATACAGCAGTATGTTGAGTATTATAATTTAAGTAATTATAAATAATGGTTTTAAAAAAATTTTTCTTTACATTAAGATTTATAAACATATTTTTTACTTTGCTAAATGCAATTGCTTATATTATTTCCAATTGTTTATATTATTTATTTTTTAATTTCTCTTTTTGACTTACATGATAATGCATGATGTATCAAAACTTTACTCGAAGCCTGAAAAATGTTGCTAGTAAAATCTCCGTTATTTTATTTCTCCAATGTTGGCATGTATGCAAATTTCTAAAAAAAAAAAAAAATAACAATAATAAATAAAATAATTTAACTGCACCAGAGTCTTAGTGATGTATTAATACCAGGATTGGATATAAATTTACCAAGCAAAGTTCTGATAAAATGTATTTTTAATGCTTAATATTATCTGAAAAAATGTTGTACTTAAATACTTAAGTATTTTAGTATTTCTAGATAAATTGATTAATTCAGGGCTTTATTTTATTAATATATTAATTTAGGGATTATATTTTTAGATAAAACTTTCAATATCAATGAAATCAAACTTTAAAAAAAATATTTTGGACTTAAATTAATGTTTTTTTTTAATCAGCTGATTTAAATCAATGATACTTTTTTTTTAAAGTATCAAGTTGCACAAATTTAAACTATGTCATCCAATACTTATTTTAAATTTATTTCACCAAATTGTTTAAACAGGATGTATTGTTATTTCAGCATTAATTCTGTCATATCATACTTTGAGAATGCTGAGTTTTATTCTCTGAAGACATTAAAAGAGCTCTCATTTGATTGGTTGCTGCAAAACTTATTATATAAAGTTCATCAATCCCCTTCTCATTTACGTCAAATAAGGTAAATTCACACGTTTTGATATACTTAATTCTAATCTCTGTTTTATTTTGTATTATTATTCGTAATTTATTTTATTCATTAAAGAAAATTACAAATAAAATGTTAGAATTGAAATTCTATCTTTTTAGTCTGCAAGAGGACACTTTATTTTCAGAAAAACACATCTGATTTTATTTCAATTTGCAAATGTAACGTTGTAAATTAATTTTTTAAATTACAGCCTTTGACTGAACTTCAATATGTATTCTGGCTTTAAATTGAGGTTCGTACAGTTTAGTTTGAAAGCTCTCTTCAAGTGAGCTATGAGGATTAAAATAAAATTCAGCAATCTAATCTAAATTCTAAGTTCGTAATTCTGTTCATAATTAGCAAGAAGTTGTAAAATATATAACTAATTTTGGGGGAAAACGGCGCACCCTCAAAGAATTGGCACGCTGATAAGTTAAATAATATGCTGCACCGAATGTTACTATACTAACGCAGGTATTGATGACAGACTTAACACATGCTTTAAATATGCATACATATAACTTAAATAGTTAATAGTATAATTCAATATATAATTTAAATAGTTAAATAAAAACCAATAAAAGGACATTGAATATATAAAAAAATAGAAACAATCCTAGCATTTAAAATAGATTTCATTAATTTTCTAAGTAAAATTAAGCCTTCCTACGAAATTTTCAAGTTTTAAATTAATAACACTGCGGCATATCTCCCTGAAATTATGGTACTTCATTATGCATTGTGTATTTTTCTCAGAAAAAAAATCTATAAATCAGAAACTCTTGTTTTTTTCTTCTTTAAAAGGGCTTTTAAATGTGTATCAGCATTAACTCTGAATTTTTGTTATTCCAGCTGTGATTTGATGACTAGCCTTATTAAATCGCCTGATCTCATTGTGATACAAACAGAATTTTCCATATACCTTTTACTCAAGCAGGTAATTGTTTTTTAAATGATTGTTATATTATCCTAAGATGAGAAATTTATTTGTTTTGTTTAAGCTCTAAATTACTTTTATATATCATTTATTTTTTCTCAATTCTATGCTTAACTTCTGTTTTAAATCGGTGTTAATGCTGTCGATTTTAAGAAAATTTTTTGTATGATTAATCATGTATCTTAACATCGTTTATTTTGTTTTTATAAATTTAGTACATAATTTTATACTAAACATAAAACAAAGTTGTGAACATCAATTTGTTAACTGTAAAACGAGTAATCTATGCACTTTTGTGCAAAAGATACTTGATGATTGTTTTCTTTCTCTTGCCAATGCTAACGGTTTTAAAATAGAATTGCATAAAACTGATTTTAAAAAAATTTATTTTTGAATATTTTCCAATCAAACTTTTGAAACTTATTTAAGGAATTTTTTTTTAAAATTTTTCTTTCCCCACATTTGAAGTTTTTCCAAGTGTAATTTTTTTTAGTTTTAAAAAAGGTTAAATATAAGAATATTTTAATGTCTTATTTAAGCATTGCTTGTACCCTTCCTCTTCACTTGTTCGCAAAAGTAAGCAAATGTAAGCCCCCACTGCTAAATGCTAACATAATATTTGAATGGCCCTTCCTTGTACTTAATAATAAGAAAACTATCATTTTTTATTAATTTGCAATTATCCCTTTTTAAAAGTAGTCAGGTATATGTTTACTGTTTTAAAAATATTCGGATTTTCCTTTAAAAAAAAAGATGTCCACTACATGGCTTGTTTAGATAGTTGTTGTTTCTATTAGTACTAATGCTACTAATCTTTTTATAGTGGATCTTTCTAAAGGAAAGTGATAGTGTGCTAACTGAAGGGATAGAAATTGATAAACTCGCTGATGACTATTTTAAAAACTCCCGTAAGTTACATTTTTGCTCTTGCTTTTAAAGTTTGTTTAAATTATTATATCATATTATATCAATAATTTATATCATTATATTTTGCTCTTAGTGCTTTTAAAGATGATAAAATATTCTCATTTTAAGTTGTATTCTTGGGGAGTGTTTACTCTTTTAACATTTTTGTCATATCTTGAGTTCTAATTGTTTTTTTTTAATAAAATTCGTGGGATTCTTTTATTTTGTAAATTTATAATTTTACTGTTGAATCATATGTGTATGAATACCATGATCTATGCCTCAGCTCGGTTTGAACTCTATTTTATGACAGGTCTTAAAATTTATAGGATATATGAACTATACTTATTCATCATTGTTGTAATTTTATTGTAAAACTTCTTGTTTTGATGATTCGGCAAAATAATAACGTTCCAAAAAGAAGCTACCTAATCACTTTACATATTTTTCTTTCTGTAAGTTACAACAAAAAATAGTTTTACATCTACCAGTAGGACCATGATGAGTTGAAATTTAAAAATACCAAATGCAAAATGCAATTTAAAAAAATTTATTTAAACATTTTGTCTAATTTTCAGTGGTACATTTTAATCTTATAACGTTCTAAAGTGATAAAATTCTCTAATTGAATTTAGTTATGCATATGTAGAATATACGATAGGTGAGGTAGATAACACTTTTTTACTCATTAATTTCTTAACATATGTACTTGAAACATCACAGTTAGGTGGATGAACCAACAGCAACCATTTTTTTTGTTCACAAATAGTTTATGTGAAAAATATTAAAATGTAAAGTACAAATAGTACATACATATACCCATGTGCGATTACATATTATTTAAGCAAGGAAAAAACAAAATCTGAATGTTCATTTATGGGCAAGGGTAAGGCGAACATCAAAACCAGTGTCAGTGTTCGGGAAACGGAGGAGTTGTTAGAATATTGTTCTAAACATCTTCGCGTTCCATCCAGCAGTCAAACTGGTTTTGATGTTTTTAACGCCCACTTGCTCAATAGTGGTTTGTCATATTTTGATTGTGTTTTTCTTTTCTTCTCATTTTCATATTAACTTATCATAAGTTAGTACCTATAATATAGGTGTTTTAATAAATTACCTTTAACTTTTGAATCAATTTTTCTGATATTCAAACAGGTTTTGATATTTTTAATTCTGCTTTCCCCTATTAATGACTGATAAAGATTTGATAGTATTCTTTTCCTTGCTTAAACATTAATTTGCTATGACCCCAATGTGTATATTTCATTTTTGACATGGGCAACAAAAAAATACAAAGGATTGATTGTATAGAACACTTCATATATGACTCAATAATTGCACATATAGTAAGCTTATGTTTACATCACATAAGTTTAATGATATATTTTGCTTATTTTCTTACTACTACTTATTTTCTTACTTGATTACTTTCTTGACCTGGCACAAAAAGCTTTGGATATATTTTGCTTATTTTCTTCCCGTGAGTTCTGTCCTGACACAAAATTACATAAGTTCGAAATAAATTTTGCTGCTGTTTGTTTTATGAAATGAAACTAGCTTATATCTTATGATATTTTTAATATGATATTTTATATGTGTTTTAAATTGCCAGTTAATAACAATTTTCAATTTTGTCTATACAATATAGTTATCGTAACTGTGTTATGTGTAGTTGTATGTATTAGAATTTTGCAGCATCTTTAGATTGTTTTTTTAAATTTAAAATTTTTTTTAACTATCTTTTTTGCTTAAAATCTTTTAAATCTTTTTTGTAGATACAATGCCATTTCTTATGACTGAAAAGGGAGAAAAATATAAAGAGGCCTTCTTTGCTCTGAGGTTGAGAAATTTAATCAGTCACTCACTGGATTTGACTATAATTGAGCGTGACAATATAATACCTGGTGGTAAGTAAATAGTGTGAAATAAATTAGTTTGTTCAATTCCATTTCTCAAAAATTGTTTAATTCTTACTATTAGTTCACACTCTTCTTACATCTTGTTCAAATTTTCAATCGTTAATAAAATACTTTTTATTCATCCACTCAAGTTCAAATAAAAATTTTTAAAATTTGTAGTGGATGACACTTGATGTTAATACAGTTTTTCAAACATTAATTCTTTAATTAAATTTAATTAATTAATTTTAGTTTATATGGGAGAAAAGTTTTTAATTATTTAATAAAAAGTAATTAAAATAGAATTTTTCTTTGTGGACCTAAATGGGAATTGACTTTAAATTTTTTTTTAATATTAATTGTTTTACAGACTAGTGACAGTTCCAAGCTTTAAAATAATTTTATCTTCTATTCTAATACATCATGTGGAATGTTGTAATCACCTTCCAAAGTAAATAATTATTAGCTTATTATTAAAAGAGATATAATAAAAATCTATAATGTATCACAAGTTATGTAGATTTGTTCCTCTTTATATTATGCATGTAAATTTCTTTTTTTTAAATCGCTTAAGGGCTATTCTCAGATAATACATATTAATTTTAATGTAAAAATTTTTCCTTTTAATTCCTGACTACTAATATTGTTTTCCTTTATAATTTCCATTATAATCTTCTTTGCTTGTTGAATGTAATTGAATATATTTGGCACTATATGATATCTTTGCTACATTTTGACTTTTGGCATTGGTTTTTTTCATACCCTAAATAAAAAATTTTGCTAAAATATTACTTGCCAAAAATTTTCTTATTTTTAATTTTAATTTTTAAAAGCCCTTAAAGGTGCTTTTTCCGTTGGATCTTTTAGAAAGTGCTTAATTTTATGTTTTAATTTTATCTTATTTTTTTTTGTTTCTTAACTATAACAATTTTTGACACGGATCATGCAAAAGCATGGTTATGTTCTATTCAACGTTTTCACAATTCATTCAAACACAATCCATTTCGGTGTACCATTGATTTGTAGTGTATAAAAACGCCAATCATTTTACCTGTTTGATGAAATACTTGTGGGTTTGCGTGTGCATATTCTGAACTGAGTTCAGTGAGACTCTTGCACTTTCATTTGCAACTCTGTTGCATTTTGCTAGATATTTTCAATTTCAGGCTTCATTTCCGCTCTCTAAAATCGAACCAAAAAATCTCTCGATCTTTTTATGGTGGCTAATATAATCAAGAAAAGAGTTCTTTGTCAGAAACTAGTTATTTATCATGATCATGTAAATTCTTTCAAAATTATTTTGCATTTTGTTAATGTACATAGTGCTTAAAAAGTACTTAAAAGGTGCTTATTTTTTGTTGAAAGATTTAGCTATGCACCCTGATATTAGGAAACGTTTTTTATCTTTTACAGATTGGCTTGCCCCAATTTTCAGGCAGCAGTGGCAGCATATGTTGAAGATTGAGGAAGGGAGTGACATAGGGTGTGTATACTATATATTGTTTATCGACCACCACTTAATATTTGTATTAGAATTATATTTAAGTAGGTTTAGGCTCAAAATATTTTTAATTCTATGTAGATGATCAGAAAAAAACTAGTCAAAATTTTATATATGTATACAAATTATGCTAATACATTACTAACCTTGTCAGTTCGTGATAAAACACTGAAATATATTACCGGTCTTTAAAGAAAAAGGGTTGAAAGACACTGATCTAGTTAATCTGCAAATTAACTAGGGTGATCTGTGTTGAAGATCCAGAATTTTCCTAATTTAACTAGGTAATGTGAGTAAAATTTTTTTTATTTTTAAAGATCAACAGTTTTTTTTCCTTATACAATCAACTAATCTGTTGATTTGTTTGTTGATGCTACAGATGACAGAAAGGCTCCTGTGTGTTAGTAGGCAGTCTGTCCCTTGATGAAGTGCTGTCTTACTAACACACATGTCTTAAAATATTCTTCGTGTTTTGCTAGAATTGTATTTCTGACTTTCTAAATTAAAATAAGACAAATTTCGTTTTAGCTGCTTTTAACGTTTTTCCATTTTGATTTATTATTTTAAATATTATTGACTTATTTTATCTTTTCCTAAATTTATGTAAATCAGTTTCATTCTTTGATTAGATTTCCTTAAATGTAATAACATTTTAAAACATTTATAGCACAAAAACGGAACTTCTTTATTTTCCACTTTTTCTCAGAACAAATTATTGCTGAATCAACATTGTAAGAAAATTTTCTTATTTAACCTCATCCTTTTTTCAAAATTGTTTAAAATGTTTGTCATTTTACACTTCTTTTCATTATAAATCAGAAGCAAGTGCTTGACCTAAAGGTAAAACAAATGAAAAATAGTCTAGTATGTGTTTTACCAAAAAGCTGTCCTGATTTTTCTCCTGATTATTTTATAAAATTTTGTCCTAATTTTTATTTTAAATCACTACAAAGCCCACTTTTAATTCTTTGTATTATAATTTTTAACATGATTTAATGATTTATTTTATCAACTAATGCATAGATTGTTTGATTGTACTCGCTTGATTTTTAGATAGCAAAAAATAAATAAAAAAAGCATAATTTTAAGTGTTTCTATTGTTTCAGCGAAGGTCATGTTTTCACTTTAATAAGTGCACAATGTAGATAATGTGCTGATTAGTTAGGTCATATATCAAAATTTTCAAGTATATCAAACTTTTTTTGAATGGTGCTCCTTACACTATTGTATTGATATATTTTGCTTTGGCTTATATTGATACAATGTTAGGAAGCACAACTTTTTGTGGATATAATCGTGTGAGCTGATGAAGAGATTAAATCTTTTCATTATTGTATTTCCTAGCTTTTTAATGTATACATATATGTTTTAAACTATTTTATTTTTTAAAAAGTATTTTATTTCAATAATTTTTCTTCTTATCTTTTCATTAATCTTTATTATTTTTTATGTTTTCTCTTATATATATATGTATATAATACTTTTTAATGCAGCTAATCATTATCCTTTCTATACAATTCTTTTTAAGCATGGATTATCATATTTTATTTGTTTAATATTGTTTTTTTTTATTGTTTTACTAATATTAATACTAATTGTGAATTTGTTTCCCTAGCCCAATTGGAATTAATGAAGAAATTTTCAATCAGTATTGTTCCAGAATGGGAAGAGTTATTAAGCATGATAGAGAGGTATTATATTTCATATTTTGATAACGAATAATAATTTATTAATTATTTTATGCTTTGAGCTTGATAATTTATTATTATTGAACTTTTTGTTATTGTGGGAAGATAGGTACTTTTATAACTTCTTAAAGGGATCACTAATCTAAGTAATTTTTTTTTATTTATTACATTAACTATAATATTAATTATCATCTGTCTTATTATTGTAATTTTAAGACATATAAAAAATTTGTAGGTTAGTTCATAACTTCTTAAAGGCATCGCTGATCAAATTATTTTTTTCTTATTTATTTAACTATAATATTTTCACTATTCTGTATTATATGACTTACTATTGGGCTTTTTAGATTTATCAGAATTTAGCTATTTTAGCTAGATTTAGCTATTTAAAAATTTTTTTCTTTATTAACAATGTCATAATATTATAAATCATCTTTATTATCATGTGACCTTTTATTTTACTTTTTATTGTCATAAATAATTGTAGGTGAGATAGATATATTTATTACTTAAGGTGATCAGTAGCCAAATTAACTATTGTTTTCTTTATTAGCTAAGCAATATTATTGTATGGCTTATTGCAATTTTTTATAATCATAATTATTAGTAGGTTTGATAGTTATTTTCATAACTTCTTAAGTGATCAGTAACAGAGTTAACTATTTTTTTATTCATTAACTAAATCATATATTATCATTATGCTTTTTAGAATTAAAAGACTTTTGGCTTGTTCATTACCTCATACAGGGTCCACTTGCTTAAACAATTGTAATTTTATTTAATAATTATTCTAGTAAAAATCATATTAAATAATAGGATCAAATATTATCAATTATTCATATTGTTAAAATTAGCTTGATTTATTTAAAATGATTTTAAGCATTCCAGTATTATATTCATATAAATATTCGGGTAGAAATAAATATCTGGCTTTGTTTGTGCATCATGAATCCAAGTTATTTTCCAGCTATTTTTTTTGTGGCAATTATTGCTATGCATTAAAATTATGATTTAAAAATTTTGATTTTTATTACAACATGCAAATTTTTTTTATTCGGGTTATTATATTTTCGGGTAATTTATTATATTCGGGTAGAAATAAATATCTGGCTTTGTTTGTGCATCATAAATCCAAGTTATTTTTCAGCTATTTTTTTTGTGGCAATTATTGCTATGCGTCATAATTTAAAAAATTTCGATTTTTATTACAACATGCAAATTTTTTTAAGTAATTACATTCAAAATGACTTAATTTGAGTTCAATGCTGGAGCGATTGATGCCATACATTTTAGTATTGTACAAATCCATCAATTAAAATTTTTTATAAGTTTTTATTATTTATTTATATTTTTTAAAAGATATATTTTTTCTCCTATTATTCTATGGGTAAGAAATTGAGAAACATAAACAAATTTACTAGAAAGGTCAAAGCACATCAGAAGACATGTTGTCACATTTTTGATGCTCTGCAGAGTTGATGGTTCTGCTTTTTTTTTGGTAGCCCTACTTTAGAACACTTTATGGGAGAAGAGTTTAAAGAGGACCAATATCGCACACCCTCCTTCCATTTGCTGGATGATCTATGTGGTTGCCCACCCACTTACTGACTATAGCCAGTAATGCTTCTGGGTTGCCACTCCACAGGGAGAACATGGAAAACCTGTAAAATATAGGGAATTTAAAAATCAACTGAAATAACAGGAAGAGAAATTTTTATTTTTTCTTTACAAACTGGGAAAATACAGGGACAAAATGGTAATTTTGTTTCTTATTTCCGTCTTTTGAAAAATGGTGACCTCTCAAAGCATGGGGGTGTTTTAGTTATACTAAACTATTTCATTTACTAATGCATTATTTAAGTATGTCCAGCTGTTCCTTTTTTCTACTTAGTTTTTCCCTCAATTAAAATTAGTATAGTTAGCCCAATAATAGCTGGCACAAGAGCACAGTAATTATGTTTCCTTTTAATATATTGTGTATAATATGTTCAGGGAAAACACAGCGAATTTGTTTTTTACAGATATCAGTAGCACCCAACGCTTGACTTTGGTTATTTACTTGGAATCGTTTCTTTAGACTAGTCTACTGTGAGACCAGTCTTTATAAATTAAACATATCATTCAAATTTTAAAAATAAATGTGTTTTTTTTAAATCATTATTTATTTTTATTCAATTTTTAATAATAAAACCTTAACTATTTTTTGCTTGTAATTTTTTTCATTTAACGCATACTTTTTCCTTTTATCTTTAAAAATTTCTTTATTCATGGGAATGTTTTCCTTTTTTAGACGAATTGGAGGTGGACTGGATTTAATTATGGATTGGATCTTGTTGTAAACTATAGTAGAGGGTAATATTACATGTGCATTTTTTCTCTATTTTTTGCCAGCCAGATGGTCGAGCAGTTAGCGTGCCTGATTGCAAAGCTAATGGCTGCAGGTTTGAATCCTGCTCAGGGCACGGATGTTTCTCTCTGTGTGATGTGTGAATGTGGCCTACACTATGAACGTGTGTCAAGGGTAACATTGCTCGCCTCCGTGAATTTGCTTCACAGGTGACCACCGGGTCACGATAAATGAGCTACACTTCCGGTAACTTAAATGACAAAGAATGATAAGTTCAGTGCCTGACGCTAAACAAAAATTATTTATGATACTTTTTTAAAATTTATAATATTTTAAAAATATTTGTAATAAATATATGTCTTCCATAACTTTATGATACACAATGCAGTCTTATCCAAAATTTTACCCTGGTTTGTACATTAAAGTTACGCATTCTATGAGAATACTCTTTTAATATTCAGAGAAAAGTGAATATTAAAATAGTGTAAATAGTTTTAGTTCATATTTTCCTTTATTTTTTCTGAATTAAGAAAACAAAATTTTTATCCACTCTAATATTCAATACCCTAAAATTATGCTGCATTGTTTTTTTTTCTTCTCGGTAACGGCATTTTCTGAACTTTCGTTCTTCACCTTGGAAGATGCCGGAAGCGTTGCTAATTTAACGTTACCCAGTGGGCACCCGTGAACCTAAGTCACGGAGGCGAGCAACATTATTCACGCCGCATTGCCACAAATACTCTTTCATAGGGTGGGCCACATTCACACATCACACACAACAGATGACTGCACAAGGAGAGAAACATCCATGCCCAAAGCAGGATTCGAAACATCAGCCATTGGCTTCGCAGTCAGGCACGCTAACTGCTCGGCCACCTGGCCGGCTATGATGCATTGTAGGGCATTATATGTTTAATATGATGATGATTTTTGACTAAATGGTATTTTAAACCTCTCACTGAAAGTTTTTGATCTTTGTATGACCTAAAAAGAAATGAAGTGAAATTTTTAGAAGCCACTTTTATTAGTATAAGTAAGAAAGCATATTAATTTTTACTACTAATTATAGTTTGTGTATCTAGATTATTATTCCTTACTTAAGTAGACATGTCAGAAATATTTCTGTATCAATTTAAAAAATTATATATATAAAGGAATTAGAAAGAGAAAAAACTTTTGATCTTAAGTCTTTAGCCTACAAAAATGCAATCTTGATAGTTTCGGGAATTGACCTGAATCAATCGACAGTATTTGAAGTTATGAAATCCAACGATAAATTTTTTTTTGAGTAAAATTCCTTTTCTTATGAATTTTTGTGAATTCTGTAAATATAGTTAAGATATGAAGAAAGTTTTTTGTATTTTGTGAAAGTTTGAAGAGCAAAATATTATGATATAATATGATATAATAATTTAAACTAACTTTAAAAGCAAGAGCAAAAATGTAACTTACAGGAGTTTTTAAAATAGTCATCAGCAAGTTTATCAATTTCCATCCCTTCAGTTAGCACACAATCACTTTCCTTTTGAAAAACCCACTATAAAAAGATTTGTAACATTAGTAAAATAAAAACAACAACCACTATCTAACAAGGCCTTGTAGTGGGACATCTTTTTTTTTTTTCTTTAAGGAAAATTCGAATATTTTTAAATTAGTAAACATATATTTGATTACAAAATGGGAAAATTACAAGTAAAAAATGATAGTTTTCTCATTATTAAGTACAATTAATGCTCATTCAAGTATTATGCTAGCACTTAGCAGTGGGGGTTTACATTTGCTTATTTTTGCGGACAAGTGAAGAGGAGGAGTATGAGCAATGAGACATTAAAATCTTCTTATTTTCAACTTCTTTTAAAAAAATAATAAACTGAAAAAATTTACACTTGGAAAAATTCAAATGTGGGGAAAGAAAAATTGAAAAAAAAAAATTCCTTAAATAAATCTCAAAAAATTTGATTGGAAAATATTCAAAAATCAAATATTTTTTAATCAGTTTTATGCAATTCTATTTTAAAATCGTTAGCATTGACAAGAGAAAGAAAACAATCATCAAGTATCTTTTCTCAAAATCTATTACAAAATATGTTGTTTTTTCAATTGCACAAAAGTGTATTGATTACTCGTTTCACAGTAAACAAATTGATGTTTACAACTTTTTTTTACGTTTAGTATAAAATTATGTACTAAATTTATAAAAACGAGATAAACAATGTTAAAGTACATGATTAATCATACAAAACAATTTCTAAAAATTAACAGCATTAACACCGATTTAAAACAGAAATTAAGCATAGTATTGAGAAAAAAATAAATGATATATAAAAGGAATTTATAACTTGAACAAAACAAATAAATTTCTCATCTTAGGATAATATAACAATTTAAAAAGCAATTACCTGTTTGAGTAGAAGGTATATGGAAAATTCCGTTTGTATCACAATGAGATCAGCGATTTAATAAGGCTAGTCATCAAATCACAAATAGAATAACAAAAATTCAGAGTTAATGCTGAAACACATTTAAAAGCCCTTTTAAAGAAGAAGAAAAAAACAAGAGTTTCTGATTTATAGATTTTATTTTCTGATAAAAATACACAATGCATTGGAGTACTGTAATTTCACGGAGATACTCCTCAGCGGTATTGATTTAAAACTTGAAAATTTAGTAAGAAGGCGTATCTAACCTATGGGTATGACTTTTCTTTTCTTCTTTAGAAAATTTTGCTTTTTAGAAGCCCCACTGAAAATTTCATCATAATTTTTTTCAATAAACCTATTTTGCTCTGATTCAGGGAGTTCTGATTTTAAAAGATTTTAAGTGAAATGATATGTAAATATAGAGATATGTGATATCTAAATAAATTATTCTTTAATTTTCCTTTTGAACAAAAATTGTTTAGCTTTATCGTTTATTTCTAAAGCAATATTCTGGATTGCTGATTTAAAAGTAAAATCGTTTCATTTTTATTTTTAACAATTTTAATGGTTTTTGATATATTAATTATTTTATTAATATTTTAATGGTAACTACAAATTAAAATTAGCAAAACTTAGTTTTACTTGGAAAGTTAATGAAATCTATTTTGTATACCAGGATTGTTTCTATTTTTTTGTATATTCAATATCCTTTTATTCGTTTTTATTTAACTATTTAAATTATTGCATTGTTAGAACATGTGTTAAGAATTAGTAGTCAGGAGTTAAAAGGAAAAATTTTTACATTAAAATTAATATGTATTATCTGAGAATAGCCCTTAAGCGATTAAAAGAAAAAAAAATTGCGTGCATAATGTAAAGAGGAACAAATCTGCGTAACTTGTGATACATTATAGATTTTTATTATATCTCTTTTGATAATGAGCTAATAATTATTTATTTTGGAAGGTGATTAGATTAAATTATTTTAGATTAAATTATTTTAGAAGATTAAATTATTTTAAAGCTTGGTACTGTCACTAGTCTGTAAAACAATTAATATAAAAAAAAAATTTAAGTCAATTCCTACTTAGGTCCACAAAGAAAAACTGTATTTTAATTACTTTTTATTAAATAATTACAATTTTTTCTCTCATATAAACTAAAATTAATTAATTAAATTTAATGAATGAATTAATGTTTGAAAAAACTGTATTAACATTAAGTGTCATCCACTACAAATTTTAAAAATTTTTATTTGAACTTGAGTGGATGAATAAAAAGTATTTTATTAACGATTGAAAATTTGAACAAGATGAAGAGTGTGAACTAATAGTAAGAATTAAACAATTTTTGAGCAATGGAATTGAACAAACTGATTTATTACACACTATTTACTTACCACCAGGTATTATATTGTCACGCTCAATTATAGTCAAATCCAGTGAGTGACTGATTAAATTTCTCAATCTTAGAGCAAAGAAGGACTCTTTATATTTTTCTCCCTCTTCAGTCATAAGAAATGGCATTGTATCTACAAAAAAATAGAAGAGTAAAAAGATTACAAGCAAAAAAGATTGTTAAAAAAAATTTGAAATTTAAAAAAACAATCTAAAGATGCTGCAAAATTATAATACATACAACTATACATTTATGGTAACTATTATGATAAGTTATGATAACTCACAGTTATGATAACTATATTGTATAGACAAAATTGAAAATTGTTTTTGGTAGAGTGAAATAAAGATAATCATAATAATTAAATAAATAATCCCAAAAAACTGAAGTGGTAAGATATTACCTGATTAAAAAGCTTTATTTGCTTCGAAAATGTATTAAAAGTAAATAATAGTACATTTTCAAGCGATTCGAAAATAAAAGCAATTCGAAAATGTAAGCAATTCGAAAATAAAAGCTCATTTTCAAGACTCGCCAGATGTGAATCAGAAGAAACTAAAAGTGATTTGAAAAATTAAAACGTAAAGTTTGCCAATGGAAAAATAAAGATGAGAAAGAAAACTAGAAAAACCTCGATAACCGAGAAAAAAAGCACAGTGGGCGAGTGTTGCAAATTAAGGTAAAGTGCATTTTCATGCTCTATGAAGAGGTGGTGTTGAGGAACTAATGTCGAATCAACATTCATATCAATAATGAATAATATTATTTTAATAACTTTTATTTCTTATCATTCACATTTGGCAAGTCTTGAAAATGAGTGCCTATTTTTAAAGCACTCAAAACCTGTTGACTGTTATTCACTTTTTTTGATATTTTTGAAGTGTTTAATTGGATAAAATAATAATAATTATCCATGTTGAACATTTTTCTTATTGTAACCTTTTAACTTATTGTAAAATAAGAATTGTTTAACTGAAGCATCATCATCATTGAATGTGCCTTTTTTTCACATTTAGAACCGTTTCATTATCCAGAGTGCAGGAGGCTTCAAACTTAAGGCACAATTATGAATATCGAACACTAATAGAACTCATGTATAAAGACAAAAAACGACACATTATGTATAGTATTGGTGTTTATTCTCTTGACAAGAATGGTAAAGTTTACCGCAAACAAAAAACTGGACTTAAAAGTGTTATGTTGGAATTTGGAAAAGTGAGTTCTTTACTTTTATGTCTCTAGCAGTTTTTTTTTCTCTATTAGGATTTCATTTTGTTCGCAAAATATTAAATTTACAACTTTTCCAACAAGAAATATATCGATATGAAAGGAATTTGCCCCATTAAGCTCTTTATTGTTTTATTCTAAGATTAGGCATTTTATTTTGCCCTTAAATGTTATATTGTGGAAATACCAGAAATGTCAGAATGTTGGCAAGGCCAGAAAATTGTTTTTTTTTTCTTCAGGTTTTAGGTTTTAAAGGTAATCAAAATTAAAACATGCATTACTCAATTAAAATATTAATTAAATAAATAATAAATAACATCAATTTTTGTACAATAATGATTTGCTTTTATTTAAATAACATTGAATTGAGCGAAGAATGTTTTGTATGATAAAATAAATATCACTTAAAAAATATCTTTGGAAAATTAAAAAGTAATACATATGATAAATTGATCTTCATGAGTTACAAAATTTTTTTCTCCTCTTTTTTTTAATTATGGGAAAGACATTTAGACATTTTTTATTCTAAAAAATAGTCTATAGTTACTGAAATCTGTTAGATTATCAGAATTATATTTATACTAAAATATAAAAAAAAAAAAGTAGTTTGAATTTTCTTTAAAATTCATATTCAAAAATTTATTAATAATTAATTTTATACTCTAAAGAAATTTCAATAATGAATTACTGTTTTTTTTTTTTTCTTTCTCCAAATCCGAATAACTGCAAATAAATGAAGCTTTGAAAAATCATTGTTTGGAAGTGAGCCGTGAGAGGAAATTTTTACCTTTAACGCTGAAAGGGACACCAGTATGTCCATGTTGGTTTTCCGAACCCTAAATTATTAAAAAGCTGACTATAATATTTTTCATTTATTATTTTTATTTTATATTATTTAGGTGCCTAGAAACACTGTGTTATTTAAGCAGCTATTTTCATGCTTTAAGCTACTAAAAGCAACTAGTATTTTGTTCATTCTTTTTTTCTGTGTGGCAACCCTGTATTATTATATAGCTTGTATTTTATATACAGTATATATATATTTTTTTCTTCTGTTTTGCATTATTATCTAATTATATTTGTCTTAAATCACTGAAATATTATTAATAATCTTCAGAGTTCTCCCTAGGAATGAAAAAGGCAGGGTGCTTTCTCATAGAAAAGAGCACTCACCCCCATTAAAATTTATCAGAAGAAGTTAATTGAAAGGAAAAAAATAATAATTAATTGATAAATTTTTTTTTATTATACTGTAAGTTGAAAAGTATGAGGAAATGAACAGTTAAAGGTGCATTTTTAAATAAAAGGTACTTATTTAAAAAAATAATTCTGAAATTGAAAATAACTAAAAAATTCATTTACATCCTCCCTCCCCAAAAAGAGAAACCATAAATATTATTGTAAAAATAACTATAAACTGAGATAATTTTACGAGTGTGTAATTATTATTAAAAAGGTATTTATTCAACAAAACTAATTCTGAAATTAAAAATAACTAATAATTCATTATAATCCCCTACCCTGCCAAAAAAACTAATAAAAATTTAACCAGTTGAGAATAATGCTAATAAAATAAATATTTGCGCTAATATTGCTAATAAAATAAATATTAAGCTTGCTTAACAAGTGAACTGATTAGAATTAGATTTTAGTTACTTCCTGTTATTTTCAATATGTTAGAAAAATATACTTTTCCTGAAAGAAATCTTAACTCTGGTTAACAGTTAAAAAACTACGGTGTGTCTAGGTGAATCTATTGAGGACACCAGGTTTTAATTGGTGTGAAGAGATTATCATTTATTTTTTTCACAAAGGGCAAAGGTGATGTGTTTATAGTTATGAAAGGGTGTATGCCCCTTCTAAAAACGCTTAGGGAGAACACTGAATCTTTTTAAAAGAACTTTTTTTTAATACTAATTAACGCATTAATTTGTGGTCTCATGAACTGTTTTTAGCAAAAATCTGTTATGACTTTTGAGTGTGACATGAAGTTTCCCATCTTGTTCAGTGCCAACTTCCTAGTTACCACTCCGCCAGATATAGCCAATGAAAATAAACTTCAGGGAACAACATCCTCAGTGCAATAATTCCTGTAAGAAAGTTTCTTTTTTTTCCCTTAAGATGTTAAATTTTAAAAATCTAATGAATCTCATTTAAATTAAAGTACCTCACTAGCTAAATCTCTTTTACATAATAATTGTCAATATGCTTTTTTTTTAAGTGTTTAATTAATTGTAATACAACATAACGCATTTTTAAATATTGTGATTTATATACAGGAGATTTTTATAACGCAGAAATCTAATGAATCACATTTACATTAAAATACTTGACCAACTAAATCTCATTTAAATAATAATCGTCAATATGCTTTTTTTTTTAAAAGTGCTTAATATGTGAATAGTAATGCAACATAATATATTTTTCAATATTGGGATTGAGATATGTAAGATTTTTATAAAGCAAACTTTTGAAACACAGGGCTTTAGGTTTCATGGAATTTTATTATTAACTTGTCAAACATTTTAATTTTTACTTTGTAATCCTAACTTTTTTTATTGAAGCAAAAAGTTTTAGTACAATCTGTTTGTAATACTAACAAATTGAAGGCTGTCTGGCAAACGTCTTAAGTGAAAAAGTAATTGCGCTAGATTAAAAGACATTTAATCGAATCAAAAATCAGCCATCTATTAACACGCACACCCTGCATTAATATTTTTAAACTGTGGTTATAAAATTTTATTTCCATGTAATAGATGTGTATATTGGTTGATAAGGAGGGAAAAAATAGCTTAGTATGAAAGTTTTTAAAAGTGTCGCTATGGACAATTACAGCATCCTTTATTTTTTTTATTTTCAATCCTAACTTATTGGGAATTCTATCCTGAAACTGAATATTTAACTGTGTTTTCCTCAAGCGTTTATTTATTTACGTATTAAACACTTACATTGCTCCAAAAGGCCTCTGTAAGTTATCAGTGTTTTCACTACAGCGCGAGAACGCGAGAATCTCGCATATTTTTTTATATTCTCGCATTAAAAAATGATTACCGCGAGAAATTCGCGCATTCTATAAACCAATTTCAAAATTCGCGAATTTCTCGCATTTTGAAAAAAATTTCTCATTTGCGCCATTTAGAATAAAATCCGTTTCACTTTTCTTCCTGGATCTTTTATTATTTTCAACATCTGCCCCATTATCTAGCTTCCCTATTTACCAGTATTGTTCAGAACCTTTAAGAACAACAGAACACCATCCTTCCGAACCACGGAACCTCTTTCAGAACGCATTTCTCTGCAACCACGTGTTTACCGTAGGTAAGGTTTCTTCATGTAAGACGTTCAAATTTTTTGCTCGTTAATGTAAGATGGACAAATACCTTGTAAAGCCAATATCTTCTACTCCGAAACGGACAAATGAAAATGAAACAAATGTGAGTAGAAACGATCAAAACGAAACAAATACGTATTTGAGCAACCTAATGAGAATAGCTGATGAAAAAGTAAATGTAGAACATTTTCCATATGATGATGCAGCAAAAATATTCAATGCTTTAAAAATTAGAAGATGTTAAAAATGCATTATAATTAAAGAAATTTTTTTTTTCAAGTCTCTCTGTGTTTTTTTTTTTTTTTAATTTTTGAAATCTCACTTAACTTTTTGAAATCTGACCCTGTTTTTGAGAAAGGGTGAGAAATTCTCACCCATTTTTTTTCTGAGATGAAAACACTGGTTATACAATCAAAAACAATTCCTGATTGGTTAATTATGCTATCCCTGATTGGTTATGACGTCACGAGTGCTGAAAGAAAACATGACGCCTCCATCTGCTAAGGCTATTTCAATGCTTATTTAGTTTTGATATCACTAATATCGTCTGAACATTCTTTGTATATTACTAGAAAAAAGTTTTGTGAATTAAATTTGACAAAATTAATTTAATTGACAGTGTGGGCAAAATGAAAAAATGATTTTGAAATCGTCAAACTTTATCGCTAAAATAGTTATTCAGCTTTTCACATAGTTATTCAGCTTTTCAAAATTTATTTTTGGATGAAATCAGTGGTGTTAAAGTTCTCAGAAAATATTATTTTATTCTACTTATTTTTTAAGTTAAAACAATGCTCAATTATAGCCTAATTACTTAATTAAAATCAGTCGGAGATAGAATAAATATAGGGTGGATGATTTTATTATCCGGTATTGCATTAAAAAATCCGTGTTTTCATAAATCTAGTCTAATGAAAAACAACGATCCATCATTGTTATATGTGCTAATTTTAAATATACCAGTAATAAAATTTCGATTTTTTTTCCTTCCTTTTACTAGAGTTATTTTTATTTTTTTTAAAGTAAATATTTACTAATGCAGCTTATTTTTAATTCTTTCACTATGTATTAAATATTTAAATACACAAATTCTGAATAAATAGGAATTTAGTTATAGTTGGAAATTATTTTTATTTTTAAATTTATAAAATTTAATTCCTCTTTTTGCAATATAGTATCTACAAAGTATGGTTATTGATAACTTTTCTCCGTATTTCTGCAAACTATTTGTGAGTGTTTGTGAAGAAGAATTCTAAAATAGTAAAATTAATGCATTATACATTTTAATCAAAAGAAATTTAATTTAAATAGGTGAAAAAAATCTCAAATTAATCATTCGGTGCTGAAAATGAAGCAGCACTTTCACGAATCTACTTCATTGAAACATATCTGTCCATCATCATAATCACCGTTACAATCTTATTCTTAAAATTTCACTTAATGAAATTTAATTAGCCACATAATTTCAGAGAATATCATTAAGCTAGACGTTTTTGTTTCATTAAAGCTAAAGAATTAAAAAAAATTCTCCAAAATTAAAAGAAATTCTAATTTTGATATCGTCCTCAACATTTTTATTCTTTGAGTAAATAGGAATTTTGCTATATCGAATTTTTTTTTATATATATATTTATACAATTTAATTCTTGTTTCTGTTTTGCAGAACTAAATAAATGCATATTCTTTATTTAAATACTCTTAAAACA
Organism: Parasteatoda tepidariorum; assembly: GCF_043381705.1. Lineage (NCBI taxonomy): Eukaryota > Metazoa > Arthropoda > Arachnida > Araneae > Theridiidae > Parasteatoda > Parasteatoda tepidariorum. Next base: position 6,012,493 of record NC_092206.1, read on the forward strand.
TAGATTAATGTTAATTAAAATAATGTGAATTAAATCAACTGGAATAAATTAATTTCTTTTTTTTCTTTTAATTTATTATTTTTTTCTTTTTCCAAAATCACAATGATCATAATTTTTTCCAAAAGACTGCTGCAATGCTGAAGATAATTCCCTGCATTAAATTCAAACTAGAATAAATACATAAACAAAATTAATAACTTAAGCTTTCCTATATTTTTAAAAGTTAAAACTATTCTTTATAAAAAATTTATTCAACATTTTTTTTCACTTAAAATGAGAATAAATCTTCCAAAGGAATTTGAAATATATTTTTAAATTAAGATTGACACGGTTAAAAAAAATGAAAGAACAAATTTATTTTGTATTTGTAAGGCATCATTTTTATAAGTTATATCAGACATCCATAATTCATGCTAACACCTTTTTTAATGAACTAGAAAATTTCGTCAACTATTACCAATGTTATAGTGTATACCATTGAAATTTAAAATATTATAAAAATACGTTGTATTAAGCCCACATTTTAATTATAAATTAGAGCACAATTTATTATACATATCTTCGTTCTCACATAGTTATTTACCATCTTAAATAGTTGGATTTAATTACGAAAATTCAAACGAAACCAAGAACGCAATGGCTTTCTCACCACAGTGACTATAAACGAACGGCAGATGGGCACGGGTGACGTCAATTCATGAATAATTATGCGACTTCCCGTTTCAGACTAGCACGAAAGTGTTTTTTCCTTAAGAATAGCTAAATAATTAGTGCTCTTAGAAAAGTAATGAAATGTTTTCTGGTAGTTTTGAGGGATTCTGAATCCATTAAGATTTTTTTTAAAAATTGACTGTAACTGTCCATTCAATGCATTAGTTCTATTAATAAATAGTTCACTAATCTGTAAGCTCTTATTATTTTAAATTAATTTTTAAGAAAGAAAAAGAAATATAGAAATAAAAATATTTAGAATTTTTTGTACGGTAAATTAGGTGGGAATTATAGAGGCTACACGAAAAATAAAAGTAAAGAAACTGAAAGAAATAAAACTTTAATAACTTGTGATGATTTCATCATTTTTGACAAAAACTATCTTTCGATTCCACTTTCACGATGCAGTTACTTTCGTTGCAATAAAAACGTTGTTAGCACTGCAACACTGATGCTTATTTTTCAGTATATTTTCAAATTCTGTTACAAGAAATTTATTTACTATCTTTATTTTTTTTTTATTTATTTGCTTTAAATGCTGATTACTAGAGCCCGGATTTTGATGACCTAAAAAATCTCAACTAATGCCCTTAAAAAGTGCAAAAAATGCCCTTAAAAAGGGCAAAAAATGCCCTTAAAAATGCAAAAATTGCGCAAAAAATGCCTTAAATAAAGTAAAAATATTGAATTAAAAAAATGTTTTGCTCTTTAAAATTATTATGAGTCATTTAAAAAATATAAAGCAATGCAATACTTGTTCTACGTTCATTAAAGTTTGAAAAATATGTTTTATATCCTAAAATAACAAAAAAAGGAAAATATATTGACACCAAAATATTTTTATTTTGTATAGAAACTTTAATGGATATAACAACTTCCATCTCATAATATTACTAAATATCAGAATTACATTGGATTATTAAATGTTTTTTGATAATTTGAAATGTAAACGAGCGTCTCTTGTCTGAAAGTAAATTTTCATTCCTGCAGAAGCTTCTTTCAACGTCTACTGATGTTATAGGTGTGTACTTGAAAAAGACGGTCTCACTTACTGACAATTCTTCTTCAATTTGAAAAGATTTTGCTTCACCCGTTAATATCCTATAGCTTTTCTTCATTGTTTGGAAGCCAGTGTAATAATGAAAATTGATACAAAATAATAAAAATTGGAAAAAATTAACCAAAAACTTTAAAAAATGCATTAAAATGCAAAATACGCCCCAAAATTTAAAGAAAAATGCCCTATAAATCTAAAAAAATGCTCTAAAAGACAATAAATGTCCAAAAATGCAAAAAAATGCAAATGTCATCAAAATCCGGGCCTTACTGATTACTTTTTCATTCCAGAAAACACTGATTACTGCTGCCAAATTCTTAAAACGTGAATCTCATTTGTAATATATCAGCATCATTTCAACTACTGTGTGTAGTACTTCCATGTGTGTTATTCAAGTACCTGCAGAGTGTTTTGATGGAAACTGCATTTACTGGTGCTTCCAAATAAATAAATATTGTTTAATAATTTTTTTCTTATTTCCATGAAAATGTATTAAAATATTGTCTTTCAGGCTTCTTTCAGCTTTTATTTTGGGAGAGATATTGTTTAATGTCATTCCATTTGTAGGATTATTTTCATTTAGAGCTTGATTGTTCAAACTATGAAACCATATTCTTTTGCTTTGAATACTAATATAAAAATAGCAACATGCATGTTTTATACCATTTTTCAGTTTAATTTACTTATACTTAATAGAATCTATTTAAATTTGGGCATTTCCACCAATTAATGATTTCATATTTTAAGACTTGAGAGCATAAAGCAAACAGTTAAAAAGAAGAGAAAAAATTGAGCAGTTCTGATAATTTTAGTGAAAATAATTTTGGTGTTGCTTTACACTTACACTTATTCTAAATTTTATTTAGTAACTTTGATAATTTATAGTAATTTTAAAACTGGGTGTTAGGGACGTAACGCAATGTAGCAGCCAGTTTTACATTTTTATAAAAATTATAAATTTCTGAAAGTCTCTAAAATCTGGTAAAAGTGTTAATAACACAAAAACTTATTTTTAATAAAATAATTAGAACTCAAATTTATTCAACTGAAGTACATGCTTCTGAAATACGGGAATTGTTCTCTTGCCATTATCCAGACTGTGATTTGTAATTGCTTAATGATATCTATTGCAACAATAATTCACTACTTTAAACAGAATTTTTTAAATATATTTGAAAGATGTATAAGCGTATTTTTTTGTTGTAATTTGTTTAAAATTTAAAATTTTTTTGATATGTTAGCATATTTATCGTACAAAAGTGAACCTTTTCTATGAAGGATTAATTTCTAACAAGTGTCATTAAGAAAATTTTTGTTTTAACTATCTAATAGCTTTTACACAGAATAAAATTCTTATTAAAATTTCAGCTTAACTAAAGCAATTCTTTTTTTTAAATAAATAAAAAAAAAACTAAGGTTTTAAGGAACTTTTGGTTGTTTAAAAATAAATATTTTGTTTGCACATTCTCACATTTTTGGAAGATATTCACTCTTGGACTATAAATTAAACTCTCATCCCCAGTGTTTAAGGAAATTTTTTTTCTTCAAATAACCTCCATGACAGAACCACGGCGACATTGTCGCAGAAAGCTACTAAGTTCTTACAGAAAGATTTTTTTTCGAAAAGTAGAAGAAAAAAAATTCTTTTCATTCGAAATTTGCACATAATATTGGAATCGTGCATTAAGATATTCACTTTTTGATGTGCTCAGTTTACGCCGATCAAATCGTAAATCTATGTAATGTTTTGATTGTATTTTCGGCAGTTATTGATATTTATTTTTACGAGGATTTTAAATATACCGATATATTTCAAACAAATATGAAAAATTCTAATCATGCATTTGAATATTTACTTTTAAGGCAATAATTCTATTGAATTTTTGGCCGTTATTGCTAGCGATTTCTAAATAGTTTTTGAATCCGATATTTTTTATACAATATTATTTATTACGACAATCTAATCTCGAAGCGAAGCACGCATTTGAGGAGTTCGATTCGCGTAATTTCGCCGTCGATCTCCTTTTCGGCAATTATTGCTACGAATTTAATGATTATTATTATTTTTTTAGTGAGATTATTATTTACAAAATGCGAAGAAGGAAATAACTTGTGTGCCCCCCGCCAACACAACGCGTCAATATCACCCATAATATTAAAATAAAAAATTATTACATGTTCAATTAAAAAGAATATATATATGTATATATAGTTTTTTTTCTTTTCTGAACACAGCGGTTTTGTTATTCTAAATAATTAACATATATGTTAGTTATTATTAAAAGTATCTTGCAGAAAAATATTAGAGCTAAAGAGTTTTATTGCAGATAGCCCTAAAAAATTTTGCCACAGGGCAAATAACTAAACTATTTATTAAGTTTGCTGAACGCTGGAATGTATTACCTTTTAAGCAGTGATTAATTAATGCTTATACCAGGGAGCAAGATCTTGTTATTTATTTCTAAATTGAAATATTACATAGATAACAAGCATTAAATATTTTTCTGAAAACTTTAAATGTTTATAAGATTGTTTTATTAAGCGTAATTTATGTATGTTAAAATTTCTATAGTTATTTATTGACTCACTTTTTTTGTTCTTTCTATATCAGTCCAGTTATCATTAGTTCAGTTATAAAAGTCATATTACTTGCACATACACAATTTTTAAATACTAATTATTTTTGAGTTCTTCAAAATCCTTTTTTTGTTGTTAAAAGAATTAAAAAACAATTGTTTTGAATTTGTTATAATATGGTACCAAAAAAATATCCTATCAAATTTATAAGATTGGTAAATATTTTTAGGAGTTTCAAACGCATTTTTTTGTTTAAAAAAATTAATAAACTTGTATTTTTATTGTAATACAGTAAAAGGTTTTAAAGTCGATTTTTTTTATATATATTTATGTGTACTTATAGCAAAACTAGTATCCTTATTAATATTAAAATATAAAAAAAATAATAATGATAATAAAATAAAGAGAGAGAAAGAGAACATACAGTTTGTAATGCAATATCTTAATATAGCTATCTTAGTGAATGATGTTTATTTAAATTTTAAAAGATTTCTTTATAATAAGTTTGTTGCCTAAACGTATTTAAAATAATTGTTATTTATAATTCCATATTTAACTGAGAGTTGATTTAAATGTTATTAAATAATCATAACGTAATTTAGTGCTGATTTTGATTATTTTGTATTTTTAGAAGTATCTACATTTTTTTTTTTTAAATTTATTATTTAACATAATTTCTTTATTAAGAGAATAATTATGTTGTAATCATTTTGTATTTATATTATTTTTTTTTAAGTAAATTTGTAATTTGAAGTTTTTGCACTATATATTGTTATAAAAGTGCAATTTATTCTACCAAAGTTGCTTTCATTTTTTTCCTGAATGTTGTCAAAAATTATTTTTCAGTTGAAATAAAAAAAACTTTTCTATATTTATATATATATATCACAGATTAAGAGTAATATTTTTGTGTTAGCCAACAAATTGTACAAATAAAATATTAAAATGATCAGCATTTTATGATACTTGTACATAGTTACTTTTCTCGGCAGAAATAAAATAATTTATAAAATATTTAATGCATTGTTAATTTTGAATTGGATTTTATAAAAGTTTTTAAGTGGCCACACTTTATGGCATAAATGAAAAATATCTCAATAATTGTGTGGCATTTATTGTGTCCCAAATTCTATGTCAAAATATTGTTATAAAATTTATTTATAATACACAACACAGTGTCTTGTTACTGAACATAATTCTGTGAATAGTATGTCAATTTCCTCTGTTTCTATGCTATTTGAAAATATTGTTGTAACATTTTTGTTGTATTAACACGCTAATTCTCTAAATGCGTTTTGTGATTTGAGCATAAGTGCATTTTTTTTAATATTATTTATGGTATTTGTTTTTCAAATTGAAAAATTAGTTTTTATTATTCTCTTAAACGCAAAGTTTGGAATTCACTGACTTTGTGACTATGGATTGCAATAAAAGCTTTTACAATGTTCTTGCTAGAAATAATTTTTTTTATAAAATTATATTTGTGTGTACACATTATTTGGATTATATTTATTATATTAAACCTAATTCGTAATCAAAGTAATATATTAGTTTATAATAAATTCAGAGAATATATGTTCAAATATTTAAAAGTTTTGGGAACTCTTGTTTTAAGGAATTGACCCATTTGTGTGAAAAAGATAATTGAATAAAGCCCGAATATTTCAAACTTTTTCATAAAGCATCAATGATTCAGTTAATTCCTTACATTTGATAATATTTATGTACCTATAATAATAAACCTCTTTAGATAATTTCAAATTGCATTAACTAAAAAATTAAGCCTTTTATGCTATTTTTTAAAAAAAATATTATCTTGAAGTGTGTTTATATATATATATATATATATAAATATATATATA
>NC_092206.1:6018716-6098057 GCF_043381705.1 Parasteatoda tepidariorum
CATAATTTCTATATATATATAATTCACTTTGTTTGGACTTTGTAGTCTAGGCTAAGGGTTGCAATAAAAGCTTTTACAATGTCCTTGCTAGAAATATTTTTTTATAAAATTATATTTGTGAGTACACATTATTTGGTATATCTTTAGTAATATTATGCATTAAAATACTTAATAATTTTGTTTATACGAAGCAAAAAAATAAATAACATATGAAATATATAAAAAATATTATTAAATGTCGTAAAATAATTTAACTCTTTATTATAGTTTCCTCTAAAACTTACGGTGGATAAACTTGTAATAATAGATTATTAATTGATATTATTTTATTTTTAATTCTTCACAACACATTCATAAAATTTTTACTAGTTCTTTAACAGTCATTGCTGAAGCTTGTTGTTATATTTCTCTATCTCTCTTTGTCCCAAACTTCAAAGTCACAATAGCCGAGATGAGGTAAAACATTTTCCCAATCTTCATTTTAGTCCAATTTTATCTTTTTGAAACTTCTATTTAGGTGATTTTGAAACTATAGTTTTAAAAGTTAAATGGCCTAGGCCTTAGAGCATGTGCAAGAAAATTTATTTTTATATGTATATAAAATACTGTGTTATATAATTCTATTTGTTATTTTCCAACTGTGGAATCGGCTAAATATTTTAGGTAGGTGTGCACATAATTTACGTTGCACTAGAGCTATACAATGGGCTATTGGCGACTGTCTGGGCATCCTTGAGGATGATCCGAGGACATGCCATCACAATTTTCATCCTCTGCAGAGGGGATGGCTCCTTTGATTTGGTAGGCCGATGACCTGCGCACGAAGCCGAGCATTTTACGGTGGAACAGTTTAACGAGAACCCATACCGTGCACCCTTGGTCCTTACGCAGGCTGATCAAAGTGGTCACTCACCCGCTTACTGACCGCAGCCAGTGATGCTTGACTTCGGTGTTCTACTGGGAACTGTGTCTTTACTACGGTATTCAAAATATTTTAGGAAATTGGTCCTATCGAAGCAAATGGTTTATTTCCAACTTTGAATCAAAAAATGTAGTTACGTGAGAGGAAATAAAAATGTTTCACTCGAAACCTTTCTTAAAATTTCAGAATTATTATTGAGAACTTTATGTTAATATCAGGCCAAAAATAATTTTTTTTAAAAAAATTATAAATTATTATGATTACCTAAAGTGCGTTTAAGGATATAATGGACAAAATAAGATTTATTAATGGATTGTCATGTTGCTAGGGATGCCCAATTGTCAATTTGTATTAAATTTATTTTTCGAGCCTCCAATTTATAAACTTGAATCTTTGTTTTTGCGGGCCGCTAAAGTTGAGATACCCTTTTCAACTGAATTGATTCCTTAACTCATTGGGAATGCGTTTAAAATTCTTTAACTTGAAGCTTTAAACTAAATTTCTTTTTTTGTTTTTAAAGCAAGAGGCTGTTTTACTAGAGAGCATTTATAAAACTATATTATTGTGAGTGACCGAAATGGGCGATTGTTGACTTCCTCCTGTGAATGTTGGAGTTCCAGGAGTTTCCTTGTCTTCTGGATTGGGTTCAAAATTATAAAGCTACGGAGTTGAACATTAGTAGTCGTAAACCCAAAAATTAGATCGGCTGTTCAACGACGAATTATACCATAAAATAAAATGACAAAGTCGCGAGCCGTGATGGCTCAGGGGATAGAGCGTTCGCCTTCCAATGAGGTGAACCGGGTTCGAATCACGGCAATGGCTGGTCGATACGAATTCCGCACCAGAGCTGCACTGACCACAGTGCTGACGTAAAATATCTTCTGTGATAGACGGATCATGGGTCAGAGTCCAATTGCCGTCAGGCTAACCGTGGGGTGGGGGTTCGTGGTTTTCCACTCCATGTAACGCAAATGCGGGTGAGTTCCATCAAAAAAGTCATCCACGAAGGCAAAATTTCTTCCACTACTTGATCCAAAAGTTACCTTGTCTTGTTGGATTGGGTTCGAAATTACAAGACTCCGGAGTTGAACGTAAGAAGTTGTGAACCCAAAATTGGGTCTGCTTTTCAACGACGAATATAAATCACATGGTCGTTTTGGTAAATGTCTGAAATATATACTAGGTCTAGTTAAGTGTTCAATTCTCGGTATACATTTGCCCGGTATGCCCTACACTGATGTTTTTTTGAAGGTTCAGTGCCACTGCTTGGTATTCATTTAACTGATATTCCGAACACTGATATCGCATGAATATTACAATATCAATTAAAAAAATATATCAAATCGGATATAACAAATATTTCGGTCAGTCACCAAAGCGACTATGTGAATGTCGACATTCACCGGTGAAAGTCGACATTCTGTTGATTTCGGTCATTCACTGTATTAAATCCAATTTGTGCAGGCAGTTGATCGTTAAGCTCTAAATCATTTAACGAATTTCTTTTACGGTAATTTATAATGGCATATTAATATACCTTAAAGCAAAATAATAATTGATAAACGGTTTATAAGTTTTGACAATGATTCAAATAAGTTCGTTTTAAAATGCTGAGTGCTAGTAATGTCATATAATTACATTATAATAAAGAAACGACTTTTAGTTTTATTCTTAATTTAGAAAACAATTATACGCCGAAATATAGCAGAGTAGAATAAAAATAAATATTTCTGGTAAATGCCTTTAAATTTCGGATGCAAAAATACTTCACAGGAAAACAGTACCTTAATTAATTTTTATGCTGATGATGAAATTAATGTGAGATATTGGATGTGGTTTTTCAATCAATGGAAAACTCCGACACCACTATTAGATTTTTATACATAGTTAGAAATGGGTTTTAAATTTAAGTAAAAAGTTAGTAATCACGGTAATGTATAAATCTTAACAAAAAAAATGTGGAAGATAGATGTAATTTCTTAACAAGGGGCCGTTGTCTTGGAAAATAATTAGGGGGTTCAGGAAATTCTGATTAAAGGGTTGGAGGGGATAATAAGAAATGTGACATCCCACATTTGAAATCAGCACAATAAATATTTATAAATACTTTATTTTTATATATTTTTTCATTGCTTTTTTCATCAAAATAAATGCATATCTAATTATTATAATTGTTAATCTAACTAATGCCATTAAAAACGTATCAAATGTTTGAAAATAAAATGTAAAACATGCGTTTTTTTTTTTTAAATAATTTTCGAACGACCCTTAAATCAGGGTTGCCACTAGCGACTAAAATGCAACTATTTTCAGCATGAGGCGACTATGGCAAATTTTTTTGTCTGAAAAGGTTAAAAAGCAACTATTTTCAGGAAAAGAAGACTATTGGGAGACTTTTCTGTACTCCTAGCGATGTGTTTTAGCATAAATTGGGTTGAAAACCTGCGGTCCACGGGATCTTCCTTCACTGTATTTCTTTTTTAAAAAAATAAAAAATTTTGAATTGCAAATTTGAGTCATCAATTTTTAATTCGTTCAATCTGCACAAATTCCATCGTAAGTCTATTTCGTTTCTCGATCGCCTTTTCAACGTAATTGTTACGAAATTTTGCATGATTTTAAAAAACCCAATTTTTAATAGGTTATTACAATGTGTGAATTTCGAATTTGAGTAATCATTTTTTATAATATATATGCATATATATTTGCTAAAATAATTATTGATAAAAGGGAAATTTTTTTTTAGAAAAGTTATGTTTTTTTTCAATGAAAAAGTATTTTTTGAATGAATTCTGGCAATTAAAAGTATTTAATTTTCTGCGAAAATACTAATCTTTTTATATAAAAATTTAGTGCTAGAACACTAATGTTTACATAAAAATTATCATATTGGTCACCAACTTGACTAAGTGGATCATGGTATGTGACAATTACGTCATTTAATAAAATTTTAGTCATATTGAAAAAAATAAATTTCTTATTTATGCAACTATTTTCATTGTTTTCAGCAACTATTTTCATGCTTTAGACTACTAATAGCAATTATTTTGTTAATTTTCTTCTGTGGCAACTCTGGTAAAGTGAAATTGTTCACGTGAAGCAATTTATCGTTTTGACGCAATAAATTAATTATAATTTATTGAATAAATAAATAAATTAATTAAATAATTATTTGATGCAATAATCTTTAAGCAATTTAATAAAGTAAACCTTGTCTGGCATAAGTATATTTAAAAGAAAATATACTAATAATTGTACCCAAACGGGACTAGCCAACACTAAACTAATGGCATGTGAATATTTCATTTAGAGCCCTATAAAAACAGGGCTGTGCAAGTCCAGTATACTTGAGAAACAGCCAAGTAATGCAATTCGTGTAATAAAACACTTTTTATTATTATAAGAATGTTTTAGCGTATAAGAATTATTCATTCTGAATAATGCCTACCTCATGTAGTGTTCACTTTAAATCACGATCTTATATATCTTTTGCAATTATCTAGAAAGAATGTTCTTTTTTATTTCTCCCGCCATCATCTGGCTATTTCTTCCTTTGAAATGTTGCCAGTTATTTTCAATCCAAAAGCATGTATCAGATGATAAAGTAATGGAAAAGACAAGAAAATTTTAGTACAAGGAAACTGTTATTAATAGCGACAAGTGACATTTAACTATAACCTCCTGAAACACCAGTCCATTAAATTTATTTTTGAAACTATAAGGTTAAAGACACGATGCGCATGCTCAGTAGAATAGGAATAAAGTTTCATTACGGTAAGTGAGATGCAAATGAAGACCTGATAGTAAAAGTATGCCTGAAAAAAAGAATTTAGAATGCTGTAACTTTTCGGATATTAAAGAGAGCCTACGCCCATGTTTCGAGTTCGAATTTAGAATGCATTTGTTCATCCGTTGCTTAGCAACTATACCCAATATCTATCTATATTTTGAAATTCCTTTTACTTTCAACAACTCGACGTTTATTTTAATTCCTTTACTTTAAATACTCCTCTGTTATTCATTTTAATTTTTGCGGAAATCGAAATGTTTAAAGGAAGACCGAAAAATGATTCATGTGTCACACCCTTGATTAAAAACTTCATCCGCTTCAAAAATATACAAGTTGGAAATAACAGTCGACACGTCCTTAAAAATAGGCTTCCATTTTCAAGACTTGCCAGGCGTGAATGTGAATAAAACGAAATATTTTGAAAAATAACTGCAGTCACGTTTGTTTCTTTTCGATAACTTTTCCAACTTTGAAACACGTCGGCTGTTATTTGCAATTAGTAGATTTTTGAAGCTAATTAAATTTTTAATAAAGCAGATTCTTGTGATTTAATTCTTTCTTAACGTTCTAAAAAAGCTTTCAATGACAAAATTCTTATCCTTCGTCCTATTACTTCTTTACCATGAACAGAAAATTACTGTCAAAGTTATCTTTTGATCTTATCGATCTTAAAGGTACGCAATATGCGATCTTAAAGGTGCGCAAGGGTAGGTGACCACTTAAATCAGTCTGCGTAGGGACCGAGGGTGTGCGGTATTGGTCCTCGTTAAAGTGCTCGACTTCGCATGCAGGTCATCGGGCTACTGAAGCGGGGGTGCCATGCCCTGTGCAGAGGATAAGAATTGTGATGGCATGTCTTCGGACCATCCTCAGGGATGTTTCACAAACCGTCGCCAATAGCCCATTGTGCAGCTCTAGTGTGACGTAAATGAACTACAACTAAAGGTGCGCAAGACCCACTTGAACCCTTTTTATAACCGTCGTTGAACATAAAATTTTTTCTTTACGAAAGTGAGCGAATGCGTGCCCCCTCTCCCCTCAAAAAAATATTAGGAAAAAATGAAAATTTTAACGTTTTTTTTTTTAAAAAAAAGATTATGTAATACATTTTATAACTGTCGTTAAGCAGCCGACCCAATTTTGAGTTTATGAGTACTAATGTTCAACTCTGTAGCCTTGTATTTTTGAACCCAGTCCAGAAGACGAGGGAACTCCTGGGTCAAGTACTGGGGAGAAATTTGCCTTCGCGGAGGATTTTTTAGATGAAATTAACCCACATTTGCGTTACATTGAGAGAAAAACCTTCCACGGTTAGTCTGACGGCAAGGGGACGCTAACCCGTGATCCGTCTACCACTGAGGATATTTTACGTCAGCATTTGTGGTCGGTGCAAGCCGGGTAAGGAATTCGTATCGACCAGCCATCTCTGGGATTTGAACACGGTTCAGCTCATTAAAAGGCGAACGCTCTATCCCCTGAGCCCACTTTAACCCCATATTAGGTTGTGGGAAGTATATTTCCAAACAGCTTCATTCATTTTTTTTTTTTATATCGATTCAAAGCTATTTTCCCTCCTATTTGTGTGGCCATTTGCTGATTGAAGACTTTGTTCATGTCAAGTGAAAAACAGAAAAAGTTCTGCTTAGTCCAAAAAAAAAACAAAAAAAAAGGCTAACACTGGGAAACTATGCAATCATACATTTGATCATTTCTCATCGAGGCTAGTTGTTTTATAAACACAGAATTTACAAGTTCGGTTATTTATAAGCACAGAAGTTCAAGTTTATGACCAATTATTTGCTGAAGGTAAAGGTTTGAAGAAAATCCCAAACCCTCCCACTAAAAATAAAATGGTCATGGAAATCAAGTTAATTTTAGGGAATACGAATTTCATTTTATAAATCAATTACAAAAATATTTAAGCATAACATTACCTGAAAAAAATGGCCAGATAAAGAGTTAAATTATTTTTCCCATAGAAAATTTGTCATAGAGAAGCCTATGGTTATCATAGAAATTTCTGTGACAAGATACCATACGCCTATGGTAACCATAGAGATCTGTATGGCATTTATACGACACAGCATCATAAGTCTATAGCAACCATAGAAATTTGTATGGCAGTATACCATAGGCCTATAGTAACCATAGAGATCTGTATATCATTTATATGGCATGACATCATAGGCTTATGGCAACCATAGAAATTTGCATGGTAGGATGCATAGGCCTATGTTAACCATAAAGATTTACATGGCAAGACACAATAAACCTATGATAATCATATACTATATCTATATGGTATTTATGTAGCAAGACAATCCCTTATGGAAATGTGCCATACACTTATGATAAATGTATTCCCTTAGGAAAATTTGCCATAGAAATGCCATAAGATATTCTATAGAGTTTTTCCAATGGTAAAATTTTGCCATACGTATATGGCGAAATTTTACCGCAGGCAAAACCCCATAGGAATATCCTATGACATTTTTTTATATCAAACCTATGGCAAATTTTCCTGAGGGAATTAATAAGCTATTTCTATAAACTAAGTAACGAAATCTTAAACAACGTATTTTCTGAAAGAAAAAAAACAAAGAAACAGATTTTTTCCCCCCAGACAAATTCGTATTTTTAACACTAAAAATATTGTAGTCCCCAAAGCATAATTTCCTAAAACTTCTGCTCTGATTTATTTTATTATTAATATATATTTATATTTATTTGTCATTTTTATATACATATCAGTTTTCATGCCAAAAATCTTAGTTTTTAATAACAGCTTTAGATAAATAGAAAATTGCGAAAAAAAAACATATCTGGGATTTTTTATTTCTCAAGTACCATTTAACCGATTTCCTTCTAAATTTTAATTTAACAATAATTATAGGCACATTAATCGTTTACAATGATGTAAAATTAAAATTATTTATAAAAAATTATTTTTATTTGCAAAAAGTGATTTATTTATAGAAAGTTATTTTTATTTATTTACAAAAAATCGTAGTTAAATCAGTAATTATTGACTTAGATGTTGTGGTTCAATCCCTGTATTACGAGAATGGCATTGCATTAATTTTTTAAACTTATAATTAATCTATCGTTTTCAATACATAATTTCCTTTTCTTCATTTTTTTATATTTTAAATTTATCTAGAGATATACTTAAAACTTTTTCAATTTTTTTATAAAACAGAAACGCTTTTTAATGTTTCTTAATGCTTTTTATTATTAAGTACATGTGATATTTTTTAATTTAACATATTAAAATTTAGCACAGCTGTAACCTCTGTGACTCACAGCCTATATCAATGTCATAACCTCTGAGTACGCATTTTTTTCCATCCTTTTGATTTAATAAAAAGAAGAAGAAAAAAAATCATATTTTTCGTTTTAACACTTGTTGAAACAACTAAGAGCAACTTCAATTCTTCTCATATGGAATCGTAAATTTTTGAATGATGTTTCTTTAATAAACTGAAAGTAGTATTCTCCAATAATAAAAAAAATGAATCTTGGCTAAAAAAAATTAAAAAAAAACATTCTAAAAAAATTTTTAACGTAATATTTTATTTTTTAAAATTTATTTTAAGTAAAAGTGTAACGAAATTAGCCTTAATTTTCTTATATATAAAATAATTTTTACTTGCGAAACATGATTAACAAAGTAAATTTTTAGTAATTTATTTGATATTTTCTAAAACTAATGTACATCTTAAATGTTTTTTTTTTGCTTTTTTTTTTTTNAACGAAATTAGCCTTAATTTTCTTATATATAAAATAATTTTTACTTGCGAAACATGATTAACAAAGTAACTTTTTAGTAATTTATTTTATATTTTCTAAAACTAATGTACATCTTAAATGTTTTTTTTTTGCTTTTTTTTTTTTTTTTTTTTTTTTTTTTNTTTTTTTTTTTTTTTTTTTTTTTTTTTTTTTTTTTTTTTTTTTTTTTTTTTTTTTTTTTTTTGCTTTACCATACGTATTGATACTTTAAAAAGATTTAGTAAGAAAACTTATTTAGCAATTACAAACAATTTATTTTGAATAAATTTAAAATAAATTTTTGATTGAAATAGAAGAAAAGTAAATTTTTCCAGTTAAGCGCACATTTAGGAAACGATACAGCAACAAAGAATATAAAGATTTAAATTAGTAACTTTTGCCTTTTAATGTTAATCACCGAAAATTTTTTCTCGTCAAAAATTATTCCTTTTGCAATTTAAATTTGAAGAAAAATATACAAATTATTTTTCATTGTTTT
The DNA here is from genome assembly GCF_043381705.1 of Parasteatoda tepidariorum. Taxonomy (NCBI): domain Eukaryota; kingdom Metazoa; phylum Arthropoda; class Arachnida; order Araneae; family Theridiidae; genus Parasteatoda; species Parasteatoda tepidariorum. The sequence continues at coordinate 6,027,699 of NC_092206.1, forward strand.
CTACACTTAGAAAAGTAACAATTGAAACTGTAATAACAACGATTTATTTTTATTTTATTTCAGGGCTAGTTAAATCTAAACGATATTTCTTATAACATCATAAGTGTTAGTTAAGCCTAATTCCTTTGAGCAATCAGTATGTTAGACCTAGCAAACCTAAATTGTCCATTTCAGCGCCATGTTAGGCATAGTTTAGTCTGGATGATATTCGTACTGTCATGTTACGACTAGCTCGGATTAAATGTCAAACTTTATTAAGTTTGGTCCAGATAAGCATATAAAATTGATCCACCGCCATTTTCGACATAAGTAAGCCTAACTGATAATTCTCGCTCTGATATTTGCTCAGTTAAACCTTAACATTATTCTTATTTACCAAGTCATGCATAACTAAGTCTTGCATAGCTAAAATATATATGCTTTTTAAATCCAGGCGGTGGATTTTAATCTGAACCTAGTGACCAAATTTTTTTAAAGCACTTTTAAAGTTCAAGTTTTAAATATACTTGCAACTGGTAACTAAGTTCAATGAATAAATCGAAACAAAAACAGTTCCAAATCGTTAATTAGTTATATAAAAACCAGGAAAATTGCACTCTTATAATGAAGGACTAGTGATAATTAACACTTTTACCAAAGGGGGCATTTTTACTTCCAAAACTGTTCCATAGTATTATTTAGAGATATGTACTTTTGCAAAAACTTTTACTAAATAACGGCACAACATATAGAAACATCTTATTACCTATATGGCTATTGTGGCGCTTTTCGTCAAAGATATTCCTTAAAAGCACTTTTCTAAACAATTTAAAAAGCGTGGCTTATCATCATATTAGGCAAAGACTTTCAATTTTCTCGATGGAGACTGCTCGCCTCTCAATGAGATGAACCAGGTTCGATTCCTGTTATGGTTGTACGATACCAACTCCGTTCCCGGCTCGCACCGGCCTCAGTACTGAAATAATGTATGCACAGTAGTAGATGGATCACGGGTTAGATTCCTCTTGTTATCGGTCTAACCGTTGGAGGTTTTCGCGGTTTTTCTCATCGTGTCAAGCAAATGCTGGTTAGTTCCTCAAAAAGTTCAGCACAATGGTTAATTTGTTCCAATGCTTAATCCTGGAGTTCCTTTGTCTTCAAAATTACAAGGCTACGGAGCTGAGCATAATAATCATAAACTCGAAAATGATTCGGCTGTTTAACAGCGGTTATAAAACTGAATAAAATATTCCGTAGAAAAAGGATATGCAAACATTAAGCACTTACCGGTGAGAAAGTGGCTTATGATTTATTTGATTATGCTGATTAGGGGGGGGAGGAGAATTATGAGCACTGTCTAGGTAAGAGACGTGGTGGCTCAAGGGATAGAGCGTTCGCCTTCCAACGAGGTGAACCGGGTTCGATTCCCAGCGATGGCTGGTCGATTCGGATTCCACACTCGACTAGCACTGACCACAGTGCTGACATAAAATATCTTCTGTGGAAGACGGATCATGGGTTAGAGTTCCCTTACTATCAGGCTAACCATGAAATTTTCGTGGTTTTCCTCCCTAACGCAAATGCGGGTTTAGTTCCATCAAAAAGTCCACCACGAAAGGAAAATTTTTCCCAATACTTGATCCATGAGTTCCCTTGTCTTCTGGATTGGGTTCAAAATTACAAGGATTCGGAAATAAACATTTGTAGTCGTAAACTCGAAAGATTGGGTGGGCTGTTCAACGGCGAATATGAAATAAAATGTTTAGGTAAGACATTAATATAATCCTACGTATAAAATTTAGAAAAAATTCTTAATGCATTGTAGGAGATTTGTGACATGCTGACTAAGACATCCCAAAATTGCCTAAAACATGTTAACGAAATATTTGAAAAACTCTGGATTTTATTTGAAGATTGTCTTAAAATGTGCCATTTAACAACTATTACTCTAACTGCTTCGCAACGATTTTTGAATTCTGTATTTTTTTGCCTTGAAATCAATAAAAAACTTGTTGATTCTAAAAAAAAAGAAGGAAAAAAAAAGACATTAATAATTGTCACGTTTCATTCTTTTTTTAGTGTGTGCCAACTAGTAACACGCACGTATGATTGCCATCATTGTTTAAAAGTAACTAAACTTCGGGCGGTTATTCATCATTCCTGACTTTCGATTCGCGATCATTAAAAGAAAATTAACCTCTCTTTTATCTTTTGGTGACCAACGGCGCAGCGGAAACTTGCATCAAAATTAAGATGGCGACCCGCGGAACTTTCGTAGGACTGGTGGGCGTTTACTTCCGAATAATAGCATTGAAGAGATTGAAAGAGAGGTGTCATAAATAACGGACTGAATTCTTTTGTTTTAGAAAGAGTTCGTTAAAAAAGAAAAAAATGCCACGACAAAACAGACTTTGAACGAAATAAAACTAAAATGTATAAATGATGTCTTACTATTTATAGAACTTTTGCTTAAGGAATATCTTTGTATTGAATATTGTAAATTTCAAATGATTTTCCATTGCATTAATAAGTTAGCCTAATTGGGAGCCGGGGCAGAAACTTCTTTTGGGGCCCCCCTTTACTTCAGTAATGAAGAACAGAAGTGGTATTTAAATTTTTCACCTCATCTATATTATATAAAACGCTAATACGTATGTATCAATAAAACCGATGATATTTCTTTTCTCGCGTTGGCAACAGTTTTATGTTTTAATTGATAGGCTTCGGCGCGCAAGAGCACGTAGTGAGCATTATATGTCTAATCGGGTGAATTCTCACCGAATTATCAAAAAAATTCTCATAGAATTATCTCCATCGAAGATTTACATCCGGCGTTCAGTACTATTTCATATTGTTTCACAACACATGGTTTTAGCCCACTGGTGGGAAAGACTTTAAAACAAAACTTACAACAGTTACTTTTCTCAACAACTGAAATTTAGAATAGTGTGATTAAGAAAAATATGTGAACTGTTTGCAATTTCAAATTAATATTGAAATGCACAGGTTTAGAATTTTCTACAGTGAAAAGTTTTCGGAACTTCAGTGTTCAAAAAAGTATACAAAAGCTAGACGTTAAGAACGTATCCAATGAGCGAGCATCGGATTGCGAAGCAATCCGAAACGAACTGCGATAGCAGTTCCGGGGGTTGGCGAGCACCAGCGAGCAGGGGGCGAGGCCTCCTAGTTATATATATATAACAAGTAAATTTACTAGAATGCAAAATAGCTCTCAAGTCTCCCCTCACCTCCAATCGTCAGACGAAACATCGTTCTGTCCATTTTATTGATTTCCTGACAATTCTATGTCCATCATGCGAATTCTGTTTTCTGATTGTTAACTTTGTCATCTATCTGCGAAAAATTCATATCCTTGCTGAAATTAGGGCGGAATTCAGTTAAATTTTCGGAATTATGATAGCTCAATTAAACCAATCAAAAGCCCGGATTTTTGTAAACATATCACATTTTGGGGTATGTTAAAATACAGGCTTTTGATTGGCCAAATTTGTTGATCGTGATTGCGAAAATTTAGCTGAATTCCGCCCTAGAAAACCATGGATTTACGAAATATAGATTTTTTGTGTTCATACGAAGAAGTATAATGACGAAGCTAACATGAAACAGACGGATTTTACTCTGTACTGATATTTTGTTTAAAAAAAGTTAAATAAAGAAGGAAACATGAAATAAACTTTCTATCAATTTAGTGTGGGGGCCCCGGACAACTGCCCGTATGCCCCTGCCTTAGTCAGGCTCTGATAATAAATAATGGACAATAGTCCTTTGAAACCTGAATTATTTTTGATATAGAAAAAGTTTTTTGTGGTTTAGTTCAAATGTAATATTTTTTTGTGTATTTTATGATATTTGTTTACTCAGTTATTGCTTCCATACGTATTTATTTGTTTTCTTTCATACCATTCAAACTATTTTAATTCTTATAATTTAATTGCTTAGTGATGTCAATAGTGATTTATTAGAGTAACCCCCTTTTTTCACCTTTACACGGATTCGTACATTAAAGGAGACTACCCTCAAGGGAAACAAAACTTTTTGTTGCTGTTGTCGTAGGCCAGGGGTGGCGAACCTTTATACACCAACGTGCCATTTTTTTCTAAAAAATTGTTTAATGAGGTCATGAGGTCAAATAATTTTGACTTCGTGATTATTGGGAAAATAATAATACTAAATACTATCTACTCAATACTCTCTATTTACATTGAAAAAAAAAACATTTTGCAATGTCTCAGTTATACGCGTTATTCAACTTAAAGTAACATCAGTGTGACTTCTGTTGTTGCAGATTAGAAGACAAATAGCTTGTCAATTATTATTTGTCTTCTAGACAAATTATTATCTAGACAAATTATTTGTCTTCTAGTTAAGCTGTTAGTTTAAGCAGGACTGTTAATTTTTTTTGCTAGTTATTTATTGTTAGCTTGTTTTTTATGGTTATTAATTGCTTTTTTAGCATTAATTGATAATTTTTTATTAATAATTGTTTATTATTTTGTATACTTTTTGTGAATTTTAATTTAATTGTTACATATGCTTCATAGTGTAATAACAATTCATAGTGTAATAACAAATGTGATCGGTGCCGTGCCCAAAATATTGTGTCGGGTGCCATAAATCGCACGCGTGCCATTGGTTCGCCATCCCTGTCGTAGGCCATTAAGACAAGGGGGTGCGATTGTTCTTGTTTTCCAGTGGTGCCATTTATGGCCAAGAATTTGACTTCTGTCATATCCGTTTATAGGGTTGACCCATTCATTCATCCACAGATCGCAATTTTGACATGAACCAGAGAACGATCACTCGCCAATTTAGTGCTCCCAGAGGTATGATTTGTTATAGAAACATGGAGGACTCGGTAACCCAACAGATTCAACGTGCACCAGTCACCATTTACTACACGGGAAGTCTTCAGCTGGTTGGATTCGAACCCCCGTTCTCACGAACTTGAGTCCAGCGTTAATCTAGATGCCTTCTTGCTGTAAATAGTTTTCTGCACCTTTAAACGGTCAAAAAGCCTAAGTACATTTTTAAAAATACTGTATTTAAAAAGCTATATGAAAAAATCGGTCTCTTGGCGGCATAATCAAAGTTGACGATTTTTTCGTTTAAATCATTATAAACATTGAATATTTGCAGATTTTTACGGCAATGTAGAGTTTACCTTTCAAACATAAAAAAAAATTTTATTTGATTACAAACACTTATTATTTTTGCAAGACTTCTGACATATATTTTTATATTACATTACATTTTTAGTATTTAGATTGATATTTAGTGCAAACTTCTTAAGCTAAAACTCAGCTGGCTGAAACGGGATAAATCTTAACTCAAGTGTTATGAATGATTGTTACAAACTCACAACAATTATGAATTATGACTATTACAAGCCCACAACTGTTATGAATAACTATTATAAACTCACAACAGTTTAAAAAATAACATGCTATTCCTAGAAAGCTCTGACAACTGAGCATTTGATAAACGATCGTAAACAAGTATTGTTCAAGTTGAAGTTTTCAAGCATGTAACCTCTATTTATATAAACTAGGAAGATTCGCACGAGAACTCCTACAATTGCTTACCGTCATTCATATCTGTTTCTTAATTCTGTTTTGTTTATACTTTCCATTTGTTAATGAACATTTTGCTAAGGAACATTTAACACTTAACATTTTGTTAATGAAATAGATCATTATTTCAATTTTATGTATTACATTTCTCTAACATGCTGATTGTAACGAAATGAGCTATTATCTGGATTTGAAAAATTATCATCTGTGAAAAAAAATTTTTTTTTTGACAGAGTATATGAAAAAATTAAAAGATATAAAACTAAAGTAATTTAATTGTTCACAAGATTTTTTTTTTAGTTTTTTTTAATTGTTAATTCTCGACCTAATAAATTTCTCTTTTTTTTTCCTTCACTAAATCAGACTATGTATATTTTTCTACACATCTTCATAATTTCAAGTTTCCAAGTCTTATGGTTTTAGCGCAATAAAACAAAGTTGAATTGAATCCTAAAGTCGAGCACCTTAAACAGCGCTTATTTAATACAAAAAGGTGATATAAATATCACGAATAAGAAAGAAAATCCCATAAAAAATGATTTACGAAATAAAGAATTTCAGAAACGTGAAAATTTGGAGCAGTTAGCCATTTTTCATACCTTTTTCGAAACCCACCTTCATCTAAAAAATACAGATAAAACAGACAGACGTGTCTTGCAAAGGATTCATGAACCTTACTAAACAGTTTCGGCAGCAATTTTTGTACAGGTGACCATGACAACAAATGGATGGATGTAATTAGAAGGGGACCCCAGGTCCCCGGGGGCTTGGGAATCACACCCACATTCTATGAGAGATGCGTTCAAAGGCGATAAAAACAAAATCTCAGATGGTTTATTGTTTTTGTGCGTGTTATACCATGTTCGTAATGTCTACACTTCTTGCATACTTGATGCAGATTGTTAATCAATAGCCGAAAATAGGTAATTCATTTATATTTTTCGATGGAACGATTTCTAACATGTTTACTGATGCATCGAATCAGAAAGTGAATTTATATCGGGGAATAAATAAAAATTGTATACATTTCAATCTAATTACATTTCAAAGTTCCCGAAAATGGTAAATTTCCAAGTAAATTTTCGTGGTAAATTTTAAGAATGAGTAAAAAAGAAAAAAAAAGGGTTATATAGATTTCCTAAGCTTTCATTAGAAAATTTCTTAGTTTTGCATACTTGATGCAAGATTTTTAAAAATTCCTTTAATTTCCATTGCGATTTAATTTAATTTTGCATTACTGAAGTAAGGTTTTCTAAAATTTCTGAATTTCAGAAATAATAGAGACAACTCGATACAAGATTTTCTAAACTTCTTAATTTCGTACTTCTAAAGCGAAAATTAAGATTGTTGATTGATAAATGAAAATACATAATTCATTTAATGTTTTCTCATTAGGTTTGTTTAACATGCATTATGATCTTTATGCATGCAACACGCTTGCTTCTTATGTATTGATTATGACATCAACATACCTGCCAACTTTTAATTCCTTCCATTATGATTTCTCCCAGTGGTAGTAAAACGGAATTAAAATTTCTATTTTAAGCAAAGAAATACGTTGTATTAGAAAAATCTTAACTTAACAACCATGAATGCACACATATTAATATATATGCTTAATTTTTTTTAAGAATAGTGGTGATCAAAGTCATTTAAAAATTAAGTTCATAAAAGAAAAAGTAGTATATATTTACTAAAACTTTAAATATAAAAATAAAATTTTACGCCAAATGCGTAAAAGTTGGCAGGTATGCATCAAGCAATGAATTTATATATAATACATAAAAAGGTTTAACAAACCTCTTTATCTTAAATCTCTTTTTTAATTTATCGTTCAGAATTAAATACGTTCTCACAATTAGTATTCACATCTAACTTTTACAACTATGAAGAACGAAAACAGTTCAGCGTTTAGTCATGTAAAAAAGCAAGCTTCAGAAAAAAAATTACGCATTAAGAAAGCGGAAAAAGAAATGATTTTAAACAGTTATAAAGTTGAATTGTAATCTCAAATCCTGACCTCCTAATATCGGATGTAGCCGGACACCGTGCTACTGCGATATGTAGAGCTTCTGTTTTTAATGTCATCCGTGAAATTAGGAAGCGTTATGCATTCACCGAAAAAGAAAAAAAACCAAGGCCCTTGAAAATATTGACAGAAATGCAATAAGAATGAATGCATGATTACTTTTTTCCGAGAGAAGATGAATGCATCCCAATTTTCCTGTTTTAAAGCTTTTTAATATCTATTAAAAAGACAAACATCTAAAGAGAGGTGGTTGAAAGAGAAGAATTTTATGGAGGTATCTGCGATCTAAGAAAACAATGAGACAACAGAGACTTTAGATGTGGATGAAACTTGGTTACTTGTCGGTCATACGCTTTATGAAGTGTTGACAGATACAACTTCAAAAACATCTAAAGAAGCTTTTATATGATTTTTCTACGGGTTTGAAAGTTCCATCCGTCAAAGGCTGATCACTACACAAATTTCATTTTATTCGTCGACTAATGTCTAACTCTTTAGCCTTAAATTTCTAACCCAATCCCTTGGATCAAGTATTAGGAGGAATCTGCCTCCGTGGAGAGCTTTTTAATGGGACTAACCCGCATTTGCGTTACATGGAAAGGGAAACCACGAAAACTTCCCATGGTTAGCCTGGCGGTAAGGGGACTCTAACCCATGATCCGTCTACTACTGAGAATATTTTTACGTCAACACTGAGGTCGGTGCAAGCCGGATGCGAAATTCGCATCGATCGACCATCGCTGGGATTCGAACCTGGTTCCCCTCAATGGAAGGAGAACACTGTATCCCCTGAACCACATTACACACATTGGTAGCGATTCTTTGAAAGATGATTTTCCAATTTTTAAATCAAATAAAAACAAAGACGTCGTGTTTTGAGAAGTGGTTCGCTGAGATTCTTTTCGAACTTGAATAAGGTGCTGTTTTAGTTATGGACAATGCACCAAGTCATTTAAGAAAAGCTTCCGATTTGTATACAACTTGGAGAAAAAAACAAAGTATAGTTTTAAAGCTAAAAAATATTATTTTTGGTGAAGGGATGTTAAAAACTTAACTACTGGCCATAGTGGAAAGAAACTAACATATATTTGCTGCGGAGGAAATTACCCAAAGTCATTAAAAACAATTTTAAGCAATGTTCGCCAGTAATGTCATCAAATCATTTCAAACTGTCGCTAATAGCTCAATAAGTAGCTCCAGTAATACAGTAATAATTGAATCAAATCATACTAAGGCATTATTTATGAGGCGAAATTCAAATTAAAACGTTGAGGGTATCTTTGGGATGATGTAGTTACCAAAAAGTAAGGTCAATAAAAAAAAAATTCGAAATAGTTAATTTAACTAAATTTTACATATGATATTCGAAAAGTTGAATATCATAGACGTACAAGGTTTATTAATATCTCATATGGTTTGATTTATTAATGTTGCACTAGACGAGCTACACTAATCAGACATTTTGCCGTTTGAACCAGAACCATGCTCATGCTTTTAAGAAATAACTTTCAAATGAGAATGCTGACGAAATATGTAAAAAGAAATTTAGTGAAAATTTTGCAGTTTTCCCCATCTCGTCCATGCACCTATTACCATTTTTCAGAGCTCTGTCTTTTTCTAACTATGTTATTTTGACTTCGAATGCCACGTTATGCCATATTATTATGATTTTAACCCCTATCAAATGACATGGACAGTGCCTGAGCTGATTCCTCCCTTTCATATCGCAGGACTTTCAGTGCACCTTGCTCCGTACTTGCTCAATCGTCCAGGGATACCAATTTACATTGAATTAATATTAAATAATTTGCATCAGTTATTTTGGATATGCAATTTAATTTGCAAATAGAAACCATCAAATAAAATGAAAATCGTTCCTCAACTAATGATATAAAATTATCCTGGTCATTTCTCCAAAGCTAAATTAAAGAGTACAGTAAAATAAATTAAAAATGGACAATGTCCATTATTCCAATCGTTTATCAAATGACTTATCCCGGTCAGGGAGGTAAAAAATGTTTGAACAATTTTATGATTCCCGAAACTCGTATTGTAAAAGAATTGAAAAAGAAAAAAAAAGATCCAGTTTTCATTCCGGAATGAAGGGAGTGGCTCTTGAAAAGTAAATCATCATTGGTTAGGCTTTTAATCCCAGAGTGAATTGACCAATGAAAGGCTTTACTACGAGTTGCGTGATGAATGGAATTTTTCCTTTCAATGCTCAAATTTCCAGTGTCATGCTTTTTTTTTCTCTCGTCAAAACGTTCTATTAATTCTCAGCGATGCATCAAAAGCTGTTCAATACATCCAATGTCGGCTACAGGTTCATAAAGAGCTGATTCGTCAACAGGCTATGTAAGTAAAAAGTTTTTTTTTTGTTTAAAAATTTATATTTCACATATTTGTAAAAAAAAATATTTATCACAGAAATAATGCAATAATTTCGTTTAAAAAATTTTTTTTCCTTCCAAATACAGTAAACTCTCGATATCTCAAAGTTGAAAGGGACACTAAAAGATTTTCGAAATAGCGAGTTTTCGAGATAAGGAGCTTAGAACTAAATATGTTCTAAAAAGTGGAGAAAAAAACATTCTAAAATATTACTCTAAAAAGTAGTCATGAAATATAAGAATAACTACTATTAAGTTTGCTTTATTAATTATTAACTCATTATATTTTTATTGCAAACACAATTGAAGTACTTGAAGCACTATTGTGATTAGCCTCATTTTTATAAAATTTAACTCATCAAATTGTTTCTAAGTATTGTTTCCACATACGTATTAGACAGGTTTCCAGAATTTCCACTAAATAACAACTACACAGAAATATGTTATTGCATACATGGAAATTGTGGCCTTATACTCCAAAAGCAGATCAATTTGAAAATGTGGCTTATCATTAGTGGTGATCAAGTACTTAAGCGAATGTGGTAATAGAGTTAACATTGTTGTCTCTTATGTTTTCAAAAAATTTTTAAAGTTTAGCTCCCCTTTGAACTACAGCAAATCTAAAAACAAATATTTTTTTATTTATTCAAGATTTGAAAACCATTTTTTCATTGACAAATCTGTAAGTAAAGTTTGTAAAACCTGAATAAAAAATGAACTTTTATCTTAATATCGTTGCTTATTTGTTGTGAATAAGAAATATTTTTAAAATTGTTACTATTCAAAAAGTTTGAACTTTGAACTTTTTTTATTGCTCGTACAAGTTTCTTAAATGTATATAAACTAGTTCTCTTTCTAAAAGCTATGATTCCTTAATGATGGATAATTCCTGTTCTATGATTCTTTACTATGATTTTTAATAATTTAGTAATGTTTAATAATTTTTCTCAAAACTGATAATGATATTCATCTGCGTTACTAAAAATGAAAAAAGAGGTGTTTTTTTCATCGATGATTATTTGTATTCATGCATTGTTTAAAACAAGAAGTTTTTATTTTCATTTTACTTATTTATTTATCCTACTGAAGACAGAAGTAATTTTTTTTACAATCACCGTTATGTACTCATATGTAATTGCTTTGACTAAGCGTTTTATAAATTATTATGTTATTTACAACTTGTTATGTGTGACCGATTTTTTATTTATTTATTTATTCTTTCTTTTTATTTTGTACATTCCTAATCACAAAAAATATACTTAATAAACAAATAAGAAAAAGAATTCAAAGATTTGTAGGAGGGGATTATTCAAATAATCAAGTAAAAATATTCTTTGCAAAGGATAAAAACAAAAAACAAAAAAATTAAGAAATTGAAAAATATAATTAAAAGAAATTAGACTGTATTATTAATTCTGGAAAATTAATTAGATGTGTCAACGAAGTATGCATTTAAAGCATACAAAAATGATTTGTTTCATTTTTGTCCAGAAAAATTTCCTAATGACAAACATTGAAAGTAACTTTTTTTATTTCTTATTGCTTGTAAAAAGTTTTTTTTTATTATTTCCAATGTTACCTAGTTTAATTGTTTTCATTTTTCTGCTACTCAGTTTAGTAAAATATAATGAGGCTGTTTAAAATATTCTTTTCCAAATAATTCTTTTTTAAATGATTCTTTAATACAATATATTTTCTTTATTGTACATGTTTATTTTTAATTATTAGCTCTCTTTTAGAATCAAATTAATGCTTTGAATTATTTGCTGATTTTTTTTTCAACTTTAAGTACTGATAAAATTATTGATGCTTTCGTCTTGAATTATTAAATATTTTATTTCCTTGATTTTTAAATGTTGATACTTTCAATTTGCAACACATTTCTTTAAATCGGAACGTGTCTCACAGTGAAACGTTATTTCAGTACGAATGCTGGACAAAGTTTAAACGGGCAAGAAACAAATCACTGTGCTTTCTTTTTTCATCTCGTTGTTTTTCGCGTATGTTCAGTACAACTAAATCGCTTACAAGATGAAAATTTATGAAGTTATAATTTTTTCTTCATCTCCGCCTAACGCCGCCACCGTTTTTCCACCCTGTTAAATATATCCCCCCCAACTTCATTCGATTTAGCCGTGAAGATGTCAGTGTCCTGCCATTGTAAACAGAGCTGCATGAATAGTCATTTTTATTAGTTTTTTAAGCGAATTCCTGTAGTATCTATATGATAAATCTATTTTTCACCTCATTATATGCAAAATCTATATCTCTATGCAGTTTTCCCAAATTATCTGCGTACGCTTATACTCATACGTTTATAAATTTAGTTTATAATCATCCTGTATTAGGATGGACAGAAAAATTGAAACACATAAAATCTCTTATCGGCGTGGAATCGTTGTACAATGCGCATAATAAAAAAACGGACCACCCTTAATAATTTTTGATCTAATGACCAGATCTTCACGATCTAGGACTCAATCTTAATAGCTCAAGCAGGGACCTCAAATATGCTAATTAATAAGTTTCAGATGATATTTTAAGTTACGTAATACGTTAAGTTATAGTAGTCGGAAACCCAAAAAATTGGTTCGGCTGTTGAACGACGGTTATAAAATAAAACAAAATAACATACACAATACTCAAGCTATTGCTCGAGAGGTGCGTGAGGAAGTAGTACAGCACGTAATGCAGCATTGGGATGATTTTTCAATCTTGTCTCAGGACAGAGATGGAAATACTTCTGCTGCCAAATGTAGTGAAATGTCCCGAATTCATACTTATGGTGGTTAGTGTAATTTATACGCTGCCAATCTAATTTTGAATTATAACTAATACATAAAGAACTTTGACAATATCGCGGGCATATCTTGAAAATAGTTGAAATTGAAATTAAAGTAATTCTGCCTGTGCAACAGCTAGACCAGGGGTTTCCAACTTACATGAGGCCGGGGGACCGCAATTAAAAACACCAGTCAAATGGCTGGCCGCAACTTCATCAAAATTTTATGTAGGACTCTTTTATGTTTGAAGGAACATTAAATATCACTGTCAGAGTTTTATCAACTAATACAAAACAAAAGTATTGAATTACCAATTAAAATAAGAAGTAGATTTATGATGAATTGCTTAAATTAATTCTTTTATCCACTGTAGATAGAATCAAGAATGTTTTTTGTTGATGGTATGTACAGAATAAAATTGTGTATAGTAATCAATCATTAAATAAAAAAAAAACTTTGATTACATTCAAGAATATTATAACATAACTTACATAACCTTGGTAATAGGTTAATATTTGCTTTCTCTCTTTACATTCAACTGTTTAAAAATTTTTTTAGTATTTATTTCAATGTCCTGGCATTCATAAACCAGGAAAATGACAGTCAGGATAATGACAATTTGCCATTATATAGCATTAGCTTTACTTCAATTTAACATTTCGGCCGAAGATGTTTACATTCCACAGAAAACAACAGGATGTCTTGAAATAACTCAAGTAAATCTATGTAGTTTATGTTATTAATGATTTCAAGAAGACAGGAAAATGACAACATAAAAAAATCTACTCACCTCGAAAACATTTTTGAAATAGGTTTTGAACCAGAAAGTTGGTTCTTTATTCATGCAATAAGACATGTTCAGATTGGATGGTATTCTAATCAATCTATTATCTGGTGCTATCTATTTTGGTTATAAATCACTAAATAAAAGTAGCCAGGAAAATGATAGATTTTTTTGTGACAAACAAATTATTGACAGAAAAAATTATTTTCAACAAAGTTTTTGTAAGTAATACCCTCTAAAAATATTCTAGAAATGCTTACAACGGTTGAGATTAAAAAAATAGATATTGAAAAATTTACGAGAAGTTTTGAAGCTAGTTATTATTGGAAATATTGTTTGTGACATACCAGGAAAATGACATTTTGAAATTCAATAAAATTTTTTAAATATGCAAAACATTTAATGCTAATGCAAGGTAATTTTAAAATACTTACAGCAATGCTATTGATTAAAATTTTAAAAAAAAGTTCTTTTAGTATTATAGTATTAGATCTTGGACCAAGAGACTGTAAATTGTCATATTTCGTGAGAATCACCCATATATAAATACACAAGGGTATACAATTCATCGTTTGCATAACTTTTTTATGGTTACTCATAATTTATAATTTTTCTGATAAAACAAAATATTTTGTTTCATTTTTAAAATAAATATGAATATTGTTAATGCTCCACAATTTGAGCTTCTAGTTTGTATGCTATGCAGTAATAATTTGTTTTAAACAATGCATACAAATAAAATTTTACGACGTAAGTATAAAATGATAAAAGTATAACTAAAATAACTAATTTCGGTTTTGTTATGTGTCTCTTTATTTAAAAAAATATTACTAAGTACCTTATAAGAACATACTATCTTTTTGTTGTTTGAAACATTGATAGTTCTCGACTTAATTAACATTTTATATGTAAAAAAATTTATTGATAATCAAAAAGAGGATTATTCTCTTTTTATTTTCTGAAATCGAAATAAAGTAGATATAATAATAATAAATATCCACACCTTTAACAACCTATAATAATTACTTAATAGTAGGACCTATTATTAATAATAGAACCTATAATAATCTAGTTAATATTTTCCTGAATANAATGGCGGGCCGCAACTTTATCAAAATTTTATATAGGACTGTTTTATGTTTGAAGGAACATTAAATATCACTGTCAGAGTTTTATCAACTAATACAAAACAAAAGTATTGAATTACCAATACTTTATAAGAAGTAGATTTATGATGAATTGCTTAAATTAATTCTTTTATCCACTGTAGATAGAATCAAGAATGTTTTTTGTTGATGGTATGTACAGAATAAAATTGTGTATAGTAATCAATCATTAAATAAAAAAAATAACTTTGATTACATTCAAGAATATTATAACATAACTTACATAACCTTGGTATTAGGTTAATATTTGCTTTCTCTCTTTACATTCAACTGTTTAAAAAAAATTTTGGTATTTATTTCAATGTCCTGGCATTCATAAACCAGGAAAATGACAGCCAGGATAATGACAATTTGCCATTATATAGCATTAGCTTTACTTCAATTTAACATTTCGGCCTAAGATGTTTACATTCCACAGAAAACAACAGGATGTCTTGAAATAACTCAGGTAAATCTATGTAGTTTATGTTATTAATGATTACAAGAAGGCAGGAAAATGACAACATAAAAAAATCTACTCACCTCAAAAAAATTTTTGAAATAGGTTTTGAACCAGAAAGTTGGTTCCTTATTCATGCAATAAGACATGTTCAGATTGGATGGTATTCTAATCAATCTATTATCTGGTGCTATCTATTTTGGTTATAAATCACTAAATAAAAGTAGCCAGGAAAATGATAAATTTTTTTGTGACAAACAAATTATTGACAGAAAAAATTATTTTCAACAAATAATACCCTCTAAAAATATTCTAGAAATGCTTACAACGGTTGAGATAAAAAAATAGATATTGAAAAATTTACGGGAAATTTTGAAGCTAGTTATTATTGGAAATATTGTTTGTGACATACCAGGAAAATGACATTTTGAAATTCAATAAAAATTTTTAAATATGCAAAACATTCAATGCTAATGCAAGGTCATTTTAAAATACTTACAGCAATGCTATTGATTAAAATTTAAAAAAAAAGTTATTTTAGTATTAGATCTTGGACCAAGAGACGGTAAATTGTCATATTTCGTGAGAATCACCCATATATAAATACACAAGGGTATACAATTCATCGTTTGCATAACTTTTTTATGGTCTTAGTGTTACTCATAATTTATAATTTTTCTGATAAAAACAAAATATTTTGTTTCATTTTTAAAATAAATATTAATATTGCTATTGCTCCACAATTTGGACTTCTAGTTTGTATGCTATGCAGTAATAATTTGTTTTAAACAATGCATGCAATTAAAATTTTACTACGTAAGTATAAAATGATATAAGAGTAACACTAAAATAACTAATTTCGGTTTTGTTATTTGTCTCTTTATTTAAAAAAAAGTATTACTAAATACCTTATAAGAACATACTATATTTTTGTTGTTTGAAACATTGATAGTTATCGACTTAATTAACATTTTATATGTAAAAAAACTTATTGATAATCAACAAGAGGATTATTCTCTTTTTATTTTCTGAAATCAAAATAAAATAGATATAATAATAATAAATATCCACACCTTTAACAACCTATAATAATTACTTAATAGTAGGACCTATTATTAATAATAGAACCTATAATAATCTAGTTAATATTTTCCTGAATAATAAATATACAGTAATATATATATAAATATAAAATTTCCTAAATAAATTTGAATATCCAAACAATTTTTCCTACATAATAAAATAATTTTCTAAATAACAAAAAAAGTATTCTTCGGGTTATAAATTTTATTTAAATATAATTTTATTTTTGATCGAAGAAATTATTCATGACATGAAATGTACTTTTATGTATTTTTAAGTTTGTACAACTAAAATATATAATAAAATTCGCTTGAAATTATTAAAAATTTTTTTTAAAGCATCAATGTAAGTTAAAGAGAGAAAATAAAAAGCGATTTGTTTGCAAGATATTGGCGTGAAAAAAATGCGCCAAATCCGATGCATGCGTTTCATCAAAAAAGCAGTAAAAATATCAGAATGTTTATAGTAATATGAAATTTAATTGTAATGAAAATACCCACAAATGTTAACTATATTGCAGCAGGGTTTGAAAAAACACGGTTATTTTAGAAAAAAACCCAACCCGCCTGGGTTTTGTAGAAAAAAACCAGGGGAAAATTGGGTTCTATTTGAAAAACCCCGGGGGAAATTGTTTTTTTTTCATTTAGTGCTCTTAAACTCTAAGTTTTACTGTGTAAATATTTTTATTAAAAAGTGTTGTATAAGTTTGAAAATTGAAGTAAATCAAAAAGTTATTTTAATTTTGTTACATGTATTTCATATTAAGTTTAAATAACGCATTATCACTAAAACATATTTGAATCTTCCCTATTGTTAAGTGCATAACGTTTCACAATTTTTATCTCGAGCATTATAAAATATAAATGCAGCAATAAAAAAGGAACAAGTTTATTAACCTTTTTGTTTTCACACACATTTATTTACTATATTTATTAAAAATATATACATACATATTACCTATTATAAAATTATAATCAGTAAATATTTATAATCATTAAAACCTAAAATTTCATCTGACTTTTGACTTTAATAAATACTGAAATAAATATTTAATGGTCTTCCATGTTTTTATAATAAGATTAAGAGAAAGTGAAATTTAAATTATATACAATTATAAAGAGTATCAGTTACTTGTCCCACTTTTTAAAAAAATAATTAACCCTAGGAAAATGATTTCATTTTTCGATAAATAATTTTAAAAAGTTCTCTTAGAAAAAGTTTTAGCTTATTTTTTTAAAGCCAGAAAAATAAAACAAATTTCTAATTTTTTTAAGCACAGGAATTAAAAATAATAACCTGTTTATTAATATATAAAGCATGCAACTATATTTGAAAAATTGATCTTTTCAGACTATAATATTTAAACTTCTATTTGATTTAATTTCATTAAAATATTACTTTTTGAAAAAACCCACTTAAAGTTTTCAGTTGTACTATAAAATTATAGATTCGAGTTTCCTCTACTTTACAAATAATTAAAAACTTATTCATATAAATCATGCAACTCTATTTGGCAAATTTATGCTGCACAATAAATTAATCAATACATTTTAATAATTTTTTTTTTTTTTTAAAAAACCCACTTGTCGTTCCAAGGGTTTTTTTTCAAGGTGGGCCCAGCCAATAAAACCCGCTCGGGTTTTTCAAAGTGGGCCCACTTGGCGAACCCTGTATTGTAGTCTATTAATTTAACTAAAAGTATAAAAAATAATAACTATTTTGTTAATTAAAAACCAATTTAATTCATTCTTTAACCTAACGTGCTAACATACAAACTGCAAATAAATGTTTAAAAGTGACTATAAAAGAATAAAAAAAACTTATTTGTGATATGTAAAACGTCCTCCTTTTATGAATTTTTCTTCACATCAGTATACACAGCAGTATTCGACAATTTTTATTGAATTTTATTGTTCAAAACAAAGCTTAGCAATCCACCGCCATAGTAAAACTATAGGGATAGGGTCTACTGGAGAGAAAATCGTCCCGGAATCACGTGACAATGTTCTTTGCAACAAGGGAGGAGGGACTGGTTCTCTCTATTAAAATCTCTCTTCTTAGATAACAAGCTCACTACAGGGACAATTTCATCGCTATTATGAACCCAAGTCAAAATTCTTGATGCTCTCATCAAAATATTTTGATGGTTTATGTTGGTCTCAGTGCTGTTCATGATGGTCCAGCATCATTTGATGGTCACATCCAACATTTTCCATTACGCGTTCATGGTTTTTGACATTCCAACAAACTTCCATCATTCCATGATGGAAAATGCTACTTTAATACTATGAAGGTTAACCATCAAGAGAAGTTTGACTGAACAACAACTCATGATGATCCGTGATGGTTCCAATTATACATCTCCTTGATGGTTTAATGGGAATTGTTGTTGGTTCTCAGGAATATACCATAAGAAAATTTGTGATGGTTCAACATGAACAAACTATTAAAACAGGTTGTTATTCTTCTTATGAACCATCTTATGGTTATTCTTATGAACCATCTTACGGTTATTCTTCTTATGGACTATCATAAATCAGTCGGAATTCCTACATTGAGATCATGGTTGTTCATGATCGTTCCAACATTTGATTTCTGAGACACTATGATGGAAATTTGTGATGGTTCAACATGAACAAACTATTAAAACAGGTTGTTATTCTTCTTATGAACCATCTTATGGTTATTCTTATGGACCATCTTACGGTTATTCTTCTTATGGACTATCATAAATCAGTCGGAATTCCTACATTGAGATCATGGTTGTTCATGATCGTTCCAACATTTGATTTCTGAGACACTATGATGGAAATTTATGATGGTTCAACATGAACAAACTATTAAAACAGGTTGTTATTCTACTTATGAACCATCTTATGGTTATTCTTAAGGACCATCTTACGGTTATTCTTCTTATGGACTATCATAAATCAGTCCAAATTCCTACATTGAGATCATGGTTGTTCATGATCGTTCCAAGATTTGATTTCTGAGACACTATTGATGGAAATTTGTGATGGTTCAACATGAACAAACTATTAAAACAGGTTGTTATTCTTCTTATGGACCATCTTACGGTTATTCTTCTTATGGACCATCATAAATCAGTTGGAATTCCTGCATTGGGATGGTGGTGGTTCATGATAGTTCCAACATTTGATTTTTAAGATACTATGATGGAAATTCAAAATGGTTCAGCATGAACAAACCATCAAAGCAAGTTGCTATTATGTTGGACCATCATAAATCAGTCCGAATTCTTCATTGAGGTGATGGTTACTTATGTTGGTTACCATCAAAAAATATAATGGTAGATGATGGAAATATTGATGGTCACCATCAAGATTATGTTGGTCCATCAATGAAAATCAAAAATTTTGACTTGGGAATTACCGTAATAACAGAGACTGTAATTGACAACTTTTCCATCGACTTATTTTTTCGATCCTAATATTCATTCAATTTTTGTTTTATAGCATTTAATAATTTTTTTTTCCATTTTAGAAAACAAAAGGAAGAGAAAAGAAAAAGATGGCCACAGTTATAGTAAGCACATTACAAAATATCTATTTTTTCTCCTCTTCTCGAATATATTTTTTTAATATAAATACGAGTCATGATTATTTCTGTTGTTTCCAAGTGTCTTAGCTAAGGATGGTGTTTTCAATAAACAACAAAAATCTTGAGCTTTTGATCTGCTCTACTTCCGGTTAGAAAGTATACAGCTGCTTACTACAGCTTATTCTGCGATTGTATAGATTCAAATAGATAATTTTGTTTTTAATAAAGTAAGTAATTTCTGATTTCAAATCTGCTGTGTTTCATAAGATATTAATGGTATTAATTAATTCTGGTGAGTTTAAAATGAAAATTTGTTTTAGTTATTTAAATATGTTTTGTTAAAAAAGGTGACATGGTTGCTAGATTTAGAAAGAATTCGCTTTTTTGGCAGTCCCGATTTGGCTTCTTTTAATTGTTTATTACTGTTCTTGTTGCACCAGCTTACGTTAGTGTTAGCATATTATTCGAAAGGCGAGATCAAGTTTATTTTACAAATTATCATTTAAAATTAAATTTCGAAGTTGGTTTATTGTTGACGAGATATGAAGTGTTTCATAACGATTCTTTTTTTCTTTTTTTTGAAATGACTATTCTTACGTCTTGAAAAGACAAGTTTTCTTCAAATGATAATTCTCTTTCTTTTAAACACAAATCTATATTATATGAAACGCTAATACGTATGTATCAATAAAACCGATGATATTTCTTTTCTCGCGTTGGCAATAGTTTTCATTTTTAATTGATGGGCTTCGGCGCGCAAGAGCACGTAGTGAGCATCATATGGCTAATCTATATTATATAAAACGCTAATACGTTTTAATTGATAGGCTGCTCGATTCAACATCTACAGGACTGGAGTCGAGTAAAAGACCTCGTAAGCATCCAAATAATCAATATGCTCAAAATTCTTGCAAATCGTACTTTCAGTGGATCCCCTCTCACGTCAACGTCCCTGGTAACGAAGTTGCGGATATCCTGGCTAAAAGAGGCTGCTCTGAGATGGCAACTACCGACTATGACCTCACTTTTACAGAGATTTTCTCAGTGATGAAAAATAGAGAACGACAGGTCTAGCTCTCCCCTCCTGCCCATCCCTGGTTCTGTAGGAAAAGACCAGGATGTGCATTGGATCTTGAGGCTGACAGACAGGCTCAAACGGCCGCCTCAAGATTTATCAGTGGTCACCTCAAATGCATGACCTTTGAATGCGGCCGCAAAGTCTTTCCAACGTGCACCAAGTGCCATCTGATGCCGGCCTCCCCCGATCATATCCTCGACTGCTGGGGGCTCACTCTTGCGGATATCCGTGATAGCCCACTTCTGGTGCTTGATTTTGCTAGGGNCCTACATTGAGATCATGGTTGTTCATGATCGTTCCAACATTTGATTTCTGAGACACTATTGATGGAAATTTGTGATGGTTCAACATGAACAAACTATTAAAACAGGTTGTTATTCTTCTTATGGACCATCTTACGGTTATTCTTCTTATGGACCATCATAAATCAGTTGGAATTCCTGCATTGGGATGGTGGTGGTTCATGATAGTTCCAACATTTGATTTTTAAGATACTATGATGGAAATTCAAAATGGTTCAGCATGAACAAACCATCAAAGCAAGTTGCTATTATGTTGGACCATCATAAATCAGTCCGAGTTCTTCATAGAGGTGATGGTTACTTATGTTGGTTACCATCAAAAAATATAATGATAGATGATGGAAATATTGATGGTCACCATCAAGATTATGTTGGTCCATCAATGAAAATCTAAAATTTTGACTTGGGAATTATCGTAATAACAGAGACTGTGATTGACAACTTTTCCATCGACTTATTCTTTCGATCCTAATATTCATTCAATTTTTGTTTTATAGCATTTAATAATTTTTTTTTTTCATTTTAGAAAACAAAAGGAAAAAGAAAAGAAAAAGATGGCCACAGTTATAGTAAGCACATTACAAAATATCTATTTTTTTTTTCCTCTTCTCGAATATATTTTTTTAATATAAATACGAGTCATGATTATTTCTGTTGTTTCCAAGTGTCTTAGCTATGGGTGGTGTTTTCAATAAACAACAACAATCTTGAGCTTTTGATCTGCTCTACTTCCGGTTAGAAAGTATGCAGCTGCTTACTATAGCTTATTCTGCGATTGGATAGATTCAAATAGATAATTTTGTTTTTAATAAAATAAGTAATTTCTGATTTCAAATCTGCTGTGTTTCATAAAATATTAATGGTATTAATTAATTCTGGTGAGCTTAAAGTGAAAATTTGTTTTAGTTATTTAAATATGTTTTGTTAAAAAAGGTGACATGGTATCTAGATTTAGAAAGAATTCGCTTTTTTGGCAGTCCCGATTTGGCTTCTTTCAATTGTTTATTACTGTTCTTGTTGCACCAGCTTACGTTAGTGTTAGCATATTATTCGAAAGGCGAGATCAAGTTTATTTTACAAATTATCATTTAAAATTAAATTTCGAAGTTGGTTTATTGTTGACGAGGTATGAAGTGCTTCATAACGATTCTTTTCTCTCTTTTTCTTTTTCTTTTTTTTTTTTTTTTAATGACTATTCTTACGTCTTGAAAAGACAAGTTTTCTTCAAATGACAATTCTCTTTCTTTTAAACACAAATCTATATTATATAAAACGCTAATACGTATGTATCAATAAAACCGATGATATTTCTTTTCTCGCGTTGGCAACAGTTTTCATTTTTAATTGATAGGCTTCGGCGCGCAAGAGCACGTAGTGAGCATCGTATGGCTAATCTATATTATATAAAACGCTAATACGTTTTAATTGATAGGCTTCGAAACGCAAGAGCATGTAGTGAGCATCATATGTCTAATCGGGTGATTTTTCACCGAATTATCAAAACAATTCTCACAAAATTATCTTCATCGAAGCCGATGCTTTACATCCGGTGTTTAGTACTATTTCATATTGTTTTACAACACATGGTTTTAGCCCTCTGGTGGGAAAGACTTTAAAACAAAACTTACAACAGTTACTTTTCTCAACAACTGAAATTTAGAATAGTGTGATTAAGAAAAATATGTGAACTGTTTGCAATTTCAAATTAATATTGAAATGCACAGGTTTAGAATTTTCTACAGTGAAAAGTTTTCGGAACTTCAGTGTTCAAAAAAGTATACAAAAGCTAGACGTTAAGAACGTAACCAATGAGCGAGCAAAGCGAGCATCGGATTGCGAAGCAATTCGAAATGAACTGCCAAAGCAGTTCCGGGGGTTGGCGAGCGCCAGCGAACAGGGGGCGAAGCCTCCTAGTAATAAATAAAATATCAACTACACGTATACAAAAAAATACAAGTCAAGAGAGTCTCAAAACACATTGATAACGTTGCGAGCCAAATGGCTTCAAAATGCACCGGAATGAGTAACCCGGAAGTATAGACAGTAAAGAGCTTGCAGCGCACCCATCCATTAAACTACATCTGCAACTTTTGCTAAAATATTTAACTTATTTTCTTTTTTTGAATAAATATTAAAAGCTAATGAGCTCAGAACATTAACTGCAAAGATGTTGTGGATATCATTTAGACATTGCTATCAGGTGATTGCAAAAGCTCGTGCCAAAATTTGATTTACATAAAAAATACATATATTGCTTATTTTTATATAACTTTAAGCTAAGTAATTTAAAATCACGAAATTCGAACGAAATCTGTTCTGTTGCTGTCGCTGCTTAAGGGGCAATAACTCTCCAAAGGAAGAGGCGGAGCAGTTGCATCATTACTGCCAGGTTTTTCGGTCGATAGACGACTGGTGGCTGAGTGGTAACTCTTCGCCCTCTCATTCCACAGGTCCCCTGGGTTCGATCCTCGGACCGGGCAAGGTTGATTTAGTCTTTCATCGTCGATAAAATGAGTACCAAACATACTTGTGGACTAAACACTAGGGATTGAGCGTATGGCTGACCACCCAACCGGAACATCTGCTCCTGTTCCCCAGAGCCCAAGATCAAGAAAACTGAGATGTGCATAGTAGGCCTTGGCCCTCTGTGGGCTGTTGAGCCACTGAGTTTGTTTAGACTCAGACTGTATAGAGATGAATGAAAATAGAAGACTAGGTGGGGATCCAATTTTATTCAACATCGCTTCTTTATTTCAACATTATTTTTTATTATCAAAGCGGATATTATAAATAATTCGGATATTCACCAAAGCGACTATGTGATTGATGACATTCACCGGTGAAAGTCGACATTCTCTTGATTTCGATCATTCACGGTAACATATATATAAAAGTAATAACCAAATTAATTAAATTGCATAATGCTTAGATTTAACAAGTCGGGACACCAACTTCTAATACGATTAAGCATGGAATGTACGTCGATTCGGGTATTCGAGCTCAAACAAGGTTAACGGTTACAGTAAAAAAGTGCTAGGTGCAAGGCACCAACAGAAAAGAAATTTACGAAAATTAGGTTATAGCCGAAAAGTTGAAAACTGTGGGTATTGTGATAGCCTCATCACTGATAGTTTCTGTACATCTTGTTTTTAAGTTGTGCATCGAGAAAGGATTAGTTATTTAAAAAGAAAGCTGTGCAGTTCACTCCGAGAGTTCGACTCAACGTATACTTGTTTAAAATTTTCAAAATTGAAGAAATTTATTTCAACAAAATATCGTTGTACAAAATATTTACAATGCGCAGAAAATATTATGGATACTTGACAGTGTACAGCTAAGCACAGGTGACGCCGGGGGTTCAAATTCGCCGTAGGACTTGCGAGTCACTACTTCCGACTAATTTTTACGCCTAAAGCTTGAAAAAAAAGCGTCATCCAATATTATTATACTTGTAGTGTTTTCAATGTAACGTAGTCTTTCAATTCAACTTTCAGCGAAAGGAAACAACAAATGAATCCGAAAGACTCCGCAAGCTTGCTATGATGCTTACCCAAAATATAGCAAACAACGCTATTTTACATAAATATAGTCAAAAAAGGAAGAACACTCAAAACACCTCTAGCAGCAAAATGACATGGGCCCTCATTGGTCCAATATTCATAAATCTTGGCTCAATAAGTGTTCAAGGAGCCTTTTGAGCTTTCAGATTCACTCGACAGTTCAGATTCATTATTCAGCCAATATCGACCCTATATTGGTCGATATTGGATACATATGTAACATAATTAATCTTTTTATGTTAGTGCTTTACTATAAAACTTCATCCTAATTAATTATTCCAAATCGAAACACTTTCTCATACTTCAAAAAAGCCACATTCTGTTCTTAAATCTATTTTTGGCTCAAGTATGCATAATTAAATGTAAAGACATTTTTCCCCTTTACACTTTGTGAGAATCACACGACCTATTTAACAAACCAATTGTAAGTACTAAGACTTCCCTTTATCCTTAAAATATAACAAAATAGAGGGAAATTCATTTGCTACTTTCCCTAGGATAAATACTTAAGCACGCAGTTTTGGAGTGCGAATTTGAGCTCCGCCATTGATAGAAAATGTTTTGACTGTACTGTTTGAAGCTAAATAAAATATTTTTGCCTTCCAACTGCTATCTGCGTGGCCCAACAACACTCACCATGACTGCCACCCTTTCATATATATATATATATAAATGCCGATATTGGCCCTATATGGAACCAATATTAAAAAATCTATAGATTCCTATTTTGGTCCCTTGGTGGATGTTCATGTAGGACCCCTATTGAGTCAATTTTGAGTCCAACTGGGACCAAGATAAAACTGTTGCTAGTGACTTTATTTATGGTGTGATATAAATATTGTTATAGGCTCACCTGTTGGAATTTATAAATCACAGAAAACTCCTAGAAATGGTAAAATTATGTGTAAATTTAATCACAAGTCACAATAATAAGACTTTCTAGAATATTAAGCCTGTTCACACATCGTCTCGTAAGTATAGCATAAGCGGAGGGATACACAGGAAGTTTTTTTAAATTTCTTCCCGTTTTACAAAGTTTGTTATTGTTTACATTCACTCCACCATGCATTAGAAATGCGTTGGGGATCACACCCACACTCGTACTTGTATTAACGTGCATCGTATTATAGGAAAATGGTTTAGTGAGTATTCAGAAACTATTATAAATGATATAATGCATGAATTTGCACATCTATTTAATTAAATATTCAATTATTGAAAAAAAAAATTTTGGAATTTATGAAAAGATAATTTATTTCAATTTATTTATTATTCAATTAAATCAACAGTTCGATAAACTAGTCATAATCTCATAAACGTTCAAAAGTGATAAGTTATAATTTAAATTATTATCATAACATTCATTTGAGTAATATTAACTAAAATCAAAGCGAAATAATTTTCATAAAACCTCTTTTTTTCTTTCAAGTAGGTAAGTAGGTACTTCATTAACGTCACACTAGAGCTGTATAATGGGCTATTGGCGACGGTCTGGGAAACATCCCTGAGGATGATCCGAAGACATGTCATCACAATTTTGATCCAATGCAGAGGGGATGGCTCGCCTGATTTGGCAGCCAAACGACCAGCGCACGAAGTCGAGCACTTTACGGCAGAACAGTTCAACGAGGACCAATACCGCTCACCCTTGGTTCCTACGCAGGCTGGTCAAAGTGGTCACGCACCCGCACACTAACGGCAGCCAGTGATGCTTGACTTCTGTGTTCTACTAGGAGCCGCGTCTTTACGAACAGTCCACTGCGGGACTTTCTGCAACCGAAGGCCTTTCTTCAAATATTCCTCGACGTACAGCCCTAATTTAAAAGTTTAAAATGGTTCCAAAAATGTTACAATTTCGATCATTATGAAAAGCCACTTATTGCATGTCTTTGCATAAACGTGTTTTAAAATGAAGCTCAATTTCTTTCATTTCAATTCGATTTAAATAGGACGAAATATGAGGGGGAAAAATTTATTCCGCTCTCCTGATTAAATTATTATACAGTACAGAACCCGTTATCCGGAAATCAGAAAACCGGAAGACCAAAAACCGAAACGAAATTCGATAAATTTTCCCGCCAATTTTTTTTAAAAAAAATGTTTTTTTCCTCATAAGATTTTAGGATTTTTCTTTCTTTTTTGAAAGATCTTTTCTTTTTTGAAGACCTTACCATCATTTTGGAAATAATCATTAGTGTATTACTCCATTGTTTTTTCCTTTTTTTAAGATTATTTCCAAAAAAAATTATTTTTTTAGTTGGGATTTACAATAAGAAAACGGCTTTTTGTAGCGATTCAGAAAACCGGAAAAATCAGTTATCCGGAATAGCGATGGTCCCGATCGTTCCGGATAATCGGTTCCCTACTGTATGACCATAAGTAAAGGGAGAGTTAATATTTTCGAGGGTGAGATTGATTGTGAAAATAATCGAATGTTTTTTTTTCAGTTTCACCACCCTTTTGATTCAGAG
The DNA here is from genome assembly GCF_043381705.1 of Parasteatoda tepidariorum. Taxonomy (NCBI): domain Eukaryota; kingdom Metazoa; phylum Arthropoda; class Arachnida; order Araneae; family Theridiidae; genus Parasteatoda; species Parasteatoda tepidariorum. Next base: position 6,054,915 of record NC_092206.1, read on the forward strand.
AGTGATGCAGTGGCTCTTAAAGATGCAATATCCTCTTTAGGTAAGATTTAAAATTGCTTCAGATCTGATTACATTTACAATGAAGTGTCTAGATTGAACTAAGTGTGGACTGTTCCACCACTTTGAGAACAGTGTATCACTGAAATTTCGAATTAACGTTTGTATACAAGATTGAAGTAAGAATAGATATTTCCAGTAATAAAAAAAAGTGCCTTTAGAACTAATGTGCACTAACTAAGTTTAATAATGTCCGATTCTTAAGCCTACCAATGCTAGACATTCTTGTATCTCCAATTGTACAAGAGATGGAAACGATAATTCCTGATTTACGACTAAGCCACAACAAATGGTGATAACTTTGTATCACTTTATAAACTCTGATCAATAGTTATCATGTTATGATGCCAAGATCTATTCTTAAGAATATAGATATAACGGTACTTTTTGGTTAGCCTGACACAATTAAACCGTCGCCAAAAATGTAGACCTTCGTCAATTTTTAAAAAATATTTTCTGTTCATTTTTTAAACACACATACTAAATTAAATTTAAAAAAAAAAATAGATGACTTAGTTGACATACGCCCGGTTAACCGAAAAGTACCGATAAAACCTAGAGACTATTTTTGTTTATAGTCTAGGCGTAGCCATAGTCTAGGCACTACAACATAAAAGTTTTCATTGCTACAGCTGTAAACTTCATGGTGTCTTAACACGATAGTTGTAATTTAGACAAGTTCTTTTTATAACAATGGACTATAATTTAGGCACTTTTTTAGAACTATAATTTTTAACCTAAATGTCTTTTTTGTTTTACAACAAAAGTTGATTGCCTACACATAATTTTATGACGATAGTTATATTCTAGACACAATCTTTCTATAAAAAGATGTATTTTTTATGATAACCTAGATTTAATTTTGGTTAGTAGTTCTAAAAATAGCTGTATATCCTTTCTCTTTTAAATGAATATGCATTTTTATAGGCGAGAGAGATGATGCTCTTATTCAAATCTTGGGCAACCGAACTAACGAGCAAAGAAAAAGGATTATGGAAACATACAAAATCATGTTTGATCAGGTATAAAACGTGTTTATTCTTTTAATTTATGAACACTTGAAGTTAAAGCAGCAAGGCTTATATAAAAAAGAAACATGTTCAACGCTAATCAACCGGATTCGACAGAAAATCACAACTCATTAAGCTTATTCGCCAGTGTTAAAAATCACATTTATTTTTAACCGTGAAAAAAATTTGTTGCGTTAAGTACAGAGAAGATTGGTTAGTTTAAAATAGCTAAGAATCACGCTAGGAGACCGAACTTTCATTATAAATGTATTTATTATGGTTTTATGAGAGTTAGATTCGATGAGTGTAAGATCTTATGTGCTTATGCGCACCATTTTTTTTTAAATAATGTACTTATTATATGTCAGTTAGTATATGGCAACGAGTAGAGTTTTGTGGTTGCCATGGTGATAGTTTTGGAATGTAAATAATATTTGAGTGAGTCTAAAAATTTTCTTTTTGGAATGGCGATGCTGTGATTTTGTTGTTGAGTTAATAAATCTTCCCTTTTATTGAACCTCGATGGAATGACCTCGATGGCTATTGGTCCTCGATGGAATGACCTCAAATAAATCTCAAAGGACTTCGAATCAAATAATTAAGAAAACTCTACTATTACGTTTATTATTACTATTTGTTTAGTTAATAAATCTTCCCTTTTATTAAACGTAATAAAAAAAAGAAGCCGAAAATTAAAATTGACCTCAAGTAAAACTCAAGGGACTTCGAATCAAATGAGTAGGAAAACTATACTATTGCGCTTAATAAAACCGAAGATTTGTTAACTCAACAACAAAATTACAGCATCGCCGTTCAAAAAAGAAAAATCTTATACTCACTCAAAAACCATCACCCCGGCAACCAGAAAACTCTACTCATTGCCATCTTCTAACTGGCTAATAAATTATTTTACCAAAAAATAAGGTGCGCATAAACACATAAAATCTTACAATGAGCCTGCAAGTAGCAGGGCCATCAAACCGTGATTGTGTAATTACGGTAGTTTAAAAAAGCACTTTTTTTTATTTTCTCGATTTGATATTTACAGTGGACGCACTGTGTCCTCAAGATATTGGAAAGCAAGGGAACTTTTAAGGCAATGACTTCGGTCTTCTTTCTTTGTTATCCTACGTACATTTGTATCCGTTATTTATTTCATCTTTCTATTTGTACTTTTTGCCTTGCCATTGGAAATAAAAAAATAAAATAAAATAAATAAAATAAATGAATAAATAAAAAACATTTACAGTAGTCGTTACAACTCATAGAGCATCTTGAGCTTAAATAACAAAAAAGAAATGTACATGAAATTGCTTTAAAAAAATCAATATTCAGACATCCTGCTTTATTTAAATGGATTTTCTCTGAGTTAACGGATAATTGGTGTCACCTTTTTCACTGGAAAATAGCCTGATAGTTTTTTCATTAGGGACTCATGATCCGAAAGACCAGATAGATTTCTCAGGAAGGTAACTGTACATCAAAGGTGCCCGAATACATAGGGTATATACTGGAATAGCAATACCGAAATTGCACAATTCAGCAATAAATGATTTCATATCAATCTCCTTTATTTTCTTTATCACATGAGCTCACACTAACTGGGGTGTGTAGCTTTAGAAATTATCCAAGCAAGATTTTAAAAAAAATCATCTTCAAATTATCCATTGCATTTATCATCAAAATTTTGAACTCATATCGTTATATTTATGGGGCAAACTATTCTCATAATTATAATAATAACCTCTCTCTCATCAACAAATCATACACCCATTTAAACACTCTGAATAGAATATACTAGGAAGTTTATCTAACGGGTATTTCCGTTTGTTCATAACTCGAAAGTTTTGGAAGCATTTAAAGCATAAAACTGAAAGATATCAAGTGGGGATGATTAGCTTATAGCTTGTGTAGAAAAATAATCTTTAGAGATTAAAATGGCAGTTAGCAAAGTAAAAGTGCTTATTTGAATAATGAGTAAAATAAGAGGCAGACGAAGAGAATGTGTGATCAAAAAACATCACGCCATCATCCGCATCCACAATACAGACAGGATCTTTTATAGAGTGATATCTAAATATTTAGTAAATATATAAAATATTTTGAGAGTCCGTTACCATTGAGAAGCCAGGAGATATAGAGTTTGCCTTCCAATGAGATAACCCGGATTCGAATCCCAACGATGGCTGGTAGATACGTATTCCACACCTGGCTCGCACTGACCACACTGCTGACGTAAAATATCCTCGATGGTAGACGAATCATGAGTTAGAGTCACCTTATCAGTCTAATTGTGGGAGGTTTTCATGGTTTTCTTGCTCATGTAATGCAAATGCGGAATAATGCAATCGAAAAGTCCTCCACGAAGGCAAAATTTCTTCCAATACTTGATCCAGGCAATTCCAAAGCAACGAAGTTGAACATCAGTAGTCGCAAACCTGAAATTGGGTCGGCTGTTCAACGACTGTAATTATTTTATAACCGTCGCATTATAAAAAAAGTAACTGGTATGCATTATAAAAAAAGGATAAATTAGGAGAAACATCATAGCCGGTATGCATTATGAAAAAAGTATTACGGTAATAGTTCTCAGAACAATCGGAAAGCTCTTAGCTGCTTGGTGTTCTGATGTGTGATAAATGTCTTAACAGTGGAGCAATTTTATTAAATTTTAAATGAAGCTATATTTTTTAATGTTGCTGTTTTGATAGTCATTTAACGCTTCTTAAGGCCTGGTTTCTTAGGACAGGACACCGTCAGCTGGAAATCAGCGCTAACCTCTGATTGGTCCATTTGTGAGTCTGATAGTATACGTCATCGAACGCTCATCTTGAACTACAATTGCCGTCCAACTCAACTGCAGTTGGATTACAACGTGACGTTAACCACAGAAGCAATGGCGGACAACATCCAACAGCACATTGAAATCAGCCAAGATTTTGATTTTGACATTAAACATAGCTTCTTCATTAAACATAGCACTCTTCATTTAGCTCAGCTATAATGTGTTTTTTCTTGGACAAAGTCATTATTTGTTCTCTAAAACACTGGTCGACAATAACAAAATCAATACAAATTCAAAATAAATATTTGTTTACGTTATTAACGCATGCGCAATGAGAGATAATGTCTGCGTTGGACCGACTGCTCACGCTGAGCTAACAAAAAAGTTTTTTTTTGGCATCAGCTCTACGTCAACTTTCCGCTGACGCCCAGATAAGGCGCTTGTCCGAAACCAGACCTTTAGATGAGTCATTTAAATCCAAATCTAAATCTAAGTAGAAAAAAGCATGAAATGTTACCTTAAAATTAAGGAACTCTTAAAGTTAATGTAAAGAGTTTACATAATCGGTATATTAACAAAGAATACCGAAAGAAAAAAGCAATACTTTTGCAATTAATTTAATCTGATGGCAACTTTTGTAATTAATTTAGTCTGCTGGCAACTTTTGTTACTAATTTAATCTGTTGTCAACTTTTTTTTAACTAATTTAATCTACTATCAACTTTGTTACGAATTTTGTCTGTTAACAGAGTTTTTATATAATTTACTCTGATGGCAACTTTTGTAGTCGATTTAATCTGTTGCCTACTCTAGTAACTAATTTAATCTGTTTACAACTTTTGTAACTAATTTTGTCTGATAGCAACTTTTGTATAGAATTTAATTTGTTTGGCAACTAATGTATCTAATGTAAATTGTCAAAAACTTTAGTGTCCAATTTAATCTTTGTAGAACTTTTGAAAGTAATTTAATCTGTTGACAACTAATCTATCTAACTTAATCTGTCAAAAACTTAGTATTTCATTTAATTTTTAGGGATTTTTTGTATCTAATTTCTTCTGTTGACAACTAACGTTAATGTTACTGCGAATGACCAAAATTGGTGGTTGTTGATTTCTGCCGGTGAATGTTAACAATCACATAGTTGCTTTGGTAAATGTCTAAAATATATATTAGGTCTAGTTAAGTGACACTGCCCTTTATGCCCTACATTGTTATTTTAAGGTCAAGCGCGACTGTCCAGTATGCATTTAACCGGTACTCCGGTAAAATTAATATAAAATCATATATAACAAATATTTCCGACATTTGTTGACATTCACCGGGGAAAGTCAACTCTCTCTTGATTTCACGGTAACATATCTAACATAATCTGTTAAAAACTTTAGTACCTAATTTCATCTTTTAAGTAACTTCTGAAACGAATTTAATTTATTGGTAACCTAAACCTTAATTATATCTTGAATATATACACATTTTTGAAAACAAACAAAACCTTTTACAGGATTTGAGAGATACTTTGCTGTATAAGTTAACAGGCAACTTCAAGAGGACAGTCGAACTACTGTTGATGCCGTTAGCTGAATATTATGCGAAGTTGTTGAGGAGAGCCATTTACGGACCCGGTAAAGACGAGGATCTCCTTCTTGAAATACTCTGCACAATTACAAACATTCAGATCCAGCAAATCAAAGAAATATACCAATGCAGTGAGTTATTTTGTTTTCATCTGCACAATTACAAACATTCAGATCCAGCAAATCAAAGAAATATACCAATGTAGTGAGTTATTTTATATTCATCTGCACAATTACAAACATTCAGATCCAGCAAATCAAAGAAATATATAGTTCGTTCACCAGGAGTTGGCACTTGGCTCCACCTACTCGGACGAAGAGTTCATTTCAGGGCAGGGAGTAATAGAAGAAACGTCTCCGCGATTGAAATTGAGACAACCCTTAATATGTGCCAAACGCAAACAAAGAATTATTTATCAAGAACTTACTTCGCTTTATCATCTGCTATAATACCTTTTGTTACTCTAATTAATTAAATATATTGTAGCAAAATGTCTCATAAAGGACAAACTACTCACTCAAAAGAGAAATATCATCAAATTCATGAAATATTTAATGTTAAAAAAATGCACATAAAGATAACGAAATAAGTACTTTTGTCACGTGATCGCCAACCTTATTCAGGATTGTTCACATCCTTCTTCCAAAAATAGCGAAATAATATCATTGGATACCACGTGATGAAGGCGGAGCCCAGCGCCAACTCTCGGCGAACAAACTGTACCAAAGTAGCGAGTTATTTTATATTGATCTACACAATGAGTAAAAATTGAATAATCGGTAGTATAAAGTATGCTTTTAAAAGGTAGGTACTTTATTTACGTCGTACTAGAATTGCACAATGGGCTATTGGCGACGGTCTAGGAAACATCCCTGAGGATGATCCGAAGACACGCCATCGCAAATTTGATCCTCTGCTTCCCTGATTTGATAGCCCAACTACCTGCGTGCGAAGTCGAGCACTATACAGTAGAAAAGTTTAACGAGGACCGATACCGTGTCCCTACGCAGGCTGATTGAAGTGGTCACTCACCCGCTTACTGACCGCAGCTAGTGATGCTTCGTTGTTCAACTGGAAACTGTGTCTTTACGATCAGTCCACTGCTGTGCGTGCTTTCAAGAGATTTCGCTAAGTTTCACCAACTCTTTCTACGCTTTTAGCGGTTTCAATTTATGATTCTTTGCTTAGACCCACTGAAATCAAAATTCATCAAATTCTGTGGAGGCAAAGAACATTTGACTTTAAAAAATGGCAATTTTCGGCATAGGTTGAAACAGACTTACGTAATATAATTTGCCGCCTTCAAGTAATTCATTGTGTAAATTTATTTTTCAGTTCAAAAAGAAAAATAAATAAGTAAATCTAGCCCCAATTATAACAAACAAACAAAAAAATTTCAAAGTTATTCACTGCTTAAACTATTCAACCGACACGGATGAATAAAAATCTGACTTCAGTTCAAAGAAATAAATAAAAAGTGGTAGTAAGATTTCATTTAAGCAATTCATTGAGTAAATCTACCAATCCACGCGGTGATGTAAATCTGACGTTCTAAACTGAACGAACAACTAAATATCTAATAGAAACTAAATATCCGTGGTAGTAAGATTTTCTTTCCTGAAATAAAAACTAGGAAAATTATCTTTTCTTTTTATCTGGCTATTTGATCTTGCCGTTATCAAATTTATGATCCAGATTTATTACTATGGAGTTGAACATTAGTAGTCGTAAACCCAAAAAATTGGGTCGGCTATTCAACGAGGTTATAAAATAAAATATTTTATGGCGAATGCAAATGATTTGCTTAGCACAGATTAAAGTGAATAATAAAATCATGTTTTTCTCACTAATTATTTTTTTAATCAAAATTACTTTATTTATAAAAGGCAACAATAAGTCAGTAGAAATCTGGAAACAAATTTATCCATTATAAATACTTATTAAGGCCCAATATTTTTTCATTGCAATGGTATAAAAAGTGATATATGAAAGGAATGATACTGAATAAATGATAGTAAATAAATAAGTATAATAAGTAATTATTTATCATGTAAGCTAGCACTTAATCTTAAAAATTAATTGCGACATAATTATAGATCGGAACTCAACGCTTTATATTAATTATCTTTCACCGTTGTAATGACTATATTCCATACAAATAATCACACCAGATTTTCATAATAATAAACTTAACTTTATTAAAAATTAAAAGAAACTAGTCATTATTTTTATATTCGAGCATCCAGCTCTTAAACAACCAAGGGAGAACCTCCCCGGACCAAGATAAACATACCTCTACCTCGATTCCTAGCATGCCCCCGAAGGGGTGACACAATGCGCCAAGTGCGCCTGAACGATCGCCAAACAGTTGCCAAACATTACAACCGTAACCACACACAATATACACTACCCTACATTAATGGAAGAGACACATTCAGTTTTTGATATTTTTTGAAAATTTCTCAAAAAATACTCGAAGGATTATTTTGTGACTTAAGAATTGTTTAGTTCCTGCGATTTTTCATTCTTAACATTAGCAATAGGATTTGAACTATTAGAGGATATGAACACCTACAATAAATTATGAAAGAAAAGAAGTATTTTTGAACACCCTAAGCCAGTTTGTAACTTGTATCAATTACTTTAGTTCTTACTTTTAATAACTGCATACAGTTTCGTAAACCTAGAGTAGATATTTATGAGGATATATATATATACTGGCTTCAGTAGTACATGTTACTGCCATCTACCGGCAACTGCTTAAATTAAAACTTGAATACTTTCGGAATAATTTCGCATATTCTTTTTTGCCATATTCGTCTTCGTTTTTAACTTTATAAATATTCATTGGAATTAAACAAAACTTTCCTAATAATATAAAATTAATAAAAAGATTGTTGGTTTAAAATTTTAAAAAAAAGTCGTTGAAAAATGCGCAAGATATAAGTATTTAAAGTACTTTTATACTGCGCATGCGTAGAAAAAATTTAAAAAAGTTTTTTCCATAATTTTGTAGTCAATCGTATTTGGCAACTAATAAAAAAAGCTTGATTTGAATATCTTAATAATTAAAAAAAGTTTAAAGCACTTTTCTGAGTAATTTTTTGTACTGTTTAAAAGAAAGCTTGAAACGATCAGGGGTTTGTCCACAAATTATATTTTGTATTATGAGACGAGACAAAATTTAATAACAAATGAACGTACTTACAATAATCGTTCGTAAGCCAAAATGTGTTGGTATAAGAAAAGAAAACATGCGAAGGAAAACATACTTTTATAGGGGATGATCCACCACAATGCTGGCCCTCATTTTTAATGAATCTTATTTAATAGTACAAAATGAAATTTGTGGAAAACCCTTATTTAACTGAATTAATGCTCTTTAAGAGATTTTTTTGACACATTTCCGTAGCACTTTACAGAATGAAAATTCCGCCCCACCGTTTAAAAGTTATAAGGGTTTCTGCTGACTTAATATTTGGGGAAAGACCTTTAGACAATGCCAACCTGCATCTATCAAAAAGTACCTCTAGTTATCATGTCTTATATACTAGTGAATTGATGTTCAATAATCATAGTAGTAGTTACACCACAATACTCCCCCACTGGAATTTTATCAGGGATATAATTCAATGAACGGATATCACTAGTTGCTGTATTTGTGAAAGATCGGGAGAGCTGGATTAAGGTCACTGGGTTTCGTGCTTAGCCATGAGAGCTATATTAAGTTCATGGTTGTGTGTGTGGTCACTCCTGTGTTGCTATTAGCAGTCGAGTGTATGCAGGATTCCGTTGTGTATATATGAGTATATGTATAATATATATAACAACGCTGTGTATATATATAACAGCGCGAGGAGCACGATGACGCAGTCACAAGTAGCAAGTCAACTATTCAATGTGGGCCATTCATCGAAGTAGTCGTGATCATATCACGTCCGGGTCACCAATGTGGGGAAAAGACCATTAGACAATGCCAACCTTGATCTATCAAAAGGTACCTCGTGACATGTCTTATTTAATAGTGATTTGATATTTAATAATCGTAGTGGTAGTTACGCCACAAATATGTGTCAAAAGTATACTTAAAAATTGTAATAATTTTATATTAATTCTGGAAACGTTGTATTTCAGAATTCGGTAAATCGTTGGAGGATTCAATTGCAAATGATTGTCAGAGCAAGTTCAAGCACATGCTTCTTCTAATATGCAAGGTTGGTTTTCATTTATTTTTCTCTCATTTTCTGAGGAGTGTTATTAGCAAAGTTGAACCATTTTTACGATAATTTTTTTAGGTCATTTTTTTAGTAGAAGCAATTCTCCTCCAGATAATTGGATAGTAGATGATTTTTTTTAATAAATTTATAAATATTTTTGTTTTGCATCCAAAATTATTTGTTTATTCATTTTAGCAATTTAGAATTTTTTTTTCTGAAAAAAGGTACTTTAGAATCATTATTTTATATTTCTCTCCTTATGTAAGTAAGCATGATAACCATGTTAATTTTTTTTTAATTAAATATTTAAATTCGGACTTATGCAAACAGTACTATATTAATTTCAATTTTTTTATGAGAGGATAATTTGTTGGAATTAATATTTTTTACAGTAATTGCTTATGTTATTGCTGAAATTGTGTACTTGCACTTCAAGAAGATCACAAAACTCACACATGCGACCTATGAACTCAGCTCCAGTTGATCGTTTATGAGCAAAATGGCATCTTAAAGTTTATCTAAGTTTCTCCCCGAGTCAAAATGTTAATTAGCTTGCAATTGATTAAATGCAATGCCGTATCTCACATCGAATTTATCGAAAATAACTCTTTATCGCCTACGTCTTTTCCTTAACTTAGATTTATTAGTTGTTCATGTATTTTATTGTAACAATAATAAATGTGTTTTGTGTACCTGGCAACTTCGATACATAATTAGTTTGTTTATATTCTACATGGCTTCATGCCTGTCATTGTGTTAAGTAAAAAATATGTAGTGAAAGAATTAAAATCTTTGTAAAAGAATCTTTGTGTAAGAATATAAATTATGCCACTTAAGAGAATTGAATTGGCTCTGCTTACTCGAAATAGTTACAAACGTAAACAAATGCCAAGTTTTAAGAACCAATCAGAATCGATATACTCACACTACGTCACTTGCAGGTATCCCATAGACTTAGAGCCCCTGAATTAGACAGGCCGACTTCTCATCTGTTTTTGCTCCAAAGAGCTAACATAAGCACAATACTAACCTAACGTTAACTTGCGAACTTTTTTGCTCCAATATTGCTTGATAGGTCAGCTCTGATAGTATAGGAGCCTTACATAGACTCGTCAAGTAAAGTCAAATACCACAGANGTAGGAATTCGGACTGATTTATGATGGTCTAACATAAGAATGGCAACTTGTTTTGATTGTTTGTTCATGTTGAGCCATGACGAATTTCCATCATTTTTTTTTGTCCCATTGACCACAGAAATGCCAGAACTGCTACTCTCTTCTCGTTACCCACTGGGCACCTGTGGCGAAGCAAGCCACTGCGGTGGAGCAGCATCGCCCACGTCACACAAGCACAAACACGTTTATAGGCGTTCACATTCACAAACAAAGAGGAAAGGACATAGAACACACAGAAAGAAAGAAACATCCATGCCCTGATCAGGATTCGAACCCGCTGCCAATGGCCCCGCAGTCAGACACGCTAACCACTCGGCCACCTGGTCTGCTGAATTTCCATCATAGTGTCTTAGAAAACAAATGTTGGAACGATCATGAACAACCACCATCCCAATGTAGGAATTCGGATTGATTTATGATAGTCCAACATAAAAAAACCCAAATTGTTCTGATAGTATATTCCTGAGAACCATCAAGAATTCCCATTAAACCATAATAGAAATGTATAGTTAAACCATCAAGAATCATCACGGATTTTGGTCCATGAAAATCAAACTTTTCTGGATGGTTCACCATGTTAATAGGTATTTAATATACTACCATGAAGGTTAACCAGCCATCACAGTATTAAAGTAGTATTTTCCATCATGGAATGATGGAAATTTGTATGCTTATCAAAAACCACGAACACGTAATGGAAATTGTTGGATGATGGTGACCATCAAATATTGTTGGACCATCATGAATAGCACTGAAACCAACATAAACCATCAAAAAAAAATTTTTCATGGGACCATCAAGAATTTTGACTTGCGTGATGCCATCGAAATATATATCACGTGTTCTAAACTGTCCCTCATTCATTTCGAAATGACCTGTCTGCAACTGGTGTCAGGTGATTTCGGATAAATATCAGCAGTAATCTAGCTCGGAGTCTTATCTTCGGTCCTGTCCAACTCTCCCCAGCTTCATAAGGAAAACATTGCACTTTAATTTTTTTCTCAATTTTTTTGTGTGTTTATTGCAAATCATTTATTTTCAATAGGCTGAAAGAAACGAAGGAGTTGTGTCACTGGATAAAGTTAGAAACGACGCAGAAGTCAGTAAATCTTTTCCTTCTTTTTTTTTTTTTACTTTTAAAATTAAAAACATTCATAATTATTTTTCAGCAACATTTATTGCAGGGTGTCTTCTCCCGCCTTTATAATGTATTTTTGAATCCAAGTCAAATTGCAAGCAACCGGGAGCATATTGCAACACAGAAGGAAAAAAAAACTCGAACTCATTTTTGAAGGAAACGGAACTCAGAGGCGCGACAGACCATAGAGGGCTCAGACCTACTGTGCCCATCTCAGCTTTCTTGACCATCGGTTCTGGGGTGCAGGCGCAGATGTTCCGGTTAGGTGGTACTCATTTATCGACCCACTGAAGGGATGAAAGGCTGAGTCAACCTTGTCCTCCCCGAGATCGAACCCAGAACCTGTGGCACGAAGAGCTACAATTCAGCCACCGTGGATTAAAAACCATTGATAAGACCGGATAAAACTGTTTCTATTAATCGAATTTCTCTCGCAAAGAGGTTTCGCGTTAAAAAGATTCACTATCTCTTTGTTAAGATTCCTCAAATTTTGATGCCGTTTCTATTTTTTCCTCTTTCTTAACCATTAATTTGTGACCCATCACACTGCGTTACTTTTGATAAGGATTCTAAAACTATACATTAAGGGCGGTGGTTGAGAAGCACTCGTAGAAAAAAAAAACATCAATACTAATTTTTTCTTCCTTCTTTGAATTGCAGGCGTTATTCGAAGCAGGTGAAGCTGAATGGGAAACGGACGAGGCAGCTTTTAACACGCTGTTTGCATTCGAGAGTTACGAACATTTGAGGTTTGTCTTCCAGGAATACGAGGACATCACTGGAAGAACACTTTCGGAAGCCATTGAAGCAGAGACAACGGGATACATGAAGAAAGCTCTTCTTACAATAGGTTTCAAAATATTTATTTATCTACCGCAGCATATCTTTACATCAGAATTTTTTGTATCGCGATATAGCATCAATAACACTGACATTTGATCACCAAAAAGACATGAAAGAACTCTTCTTACATTTAGTATCGAAACACTTTAACGAATTGTTCTGCTTTCCATTGTATCATATGTTTATTACATTTTAGCAGGCAGACTACATCAGAATTTTTTTGTATCACTGTATAGCATCAATAACATTGACATTTGATCGACAAAAAACATAAAAGAAGCTCTTCTTACATTTGGTTTCAAAATATTTTAACAAATTTTCCTGATTTCTGTTGTATCATATCATTTACTAAGTATTAGCAGTATAGCTACGTCAGAATTCTTTCTGTTCTAATTCATCGACAAAAAACGATGTGTTTCGAAATATTGAGAAAAAACACCGGAACATTTCTTAAAAAATGTTTTATAAAATAGTGTGAAATATCGTTAAGACATAACCAAAATATAGCCAAAAATATCGATATTTAGCAATACATATTACTCTTCAAACTACGATATTGGTGATATTTAATTATGCTAGATTATTATTTAATTGAACAGTATTTTCAAAGTAAACCATTTTTTTAAGAATTGTTTTAAGCTATTTTAATCACAATTTTAAAAAAAATGGCAGTGGAACTCGCACTGTTACGTTTCTGTTGTTGGTGCTTGAAGAATAATATCGTATTCAATATTTATCTTCATTGATTGGTCGTGAAATTAACGCTGTCGATAATCATTCGCATGCTCAATAATTTTCACAGCCATTCAAGAAACCCACTGTGGGAATACAATATAAAATACCATCATCTTGATTATCGCTCTTTCTTGATGTAGTGCGAAACTCTAGTAGAGATAGATTATAATAGTTATTTTAACATTTATTTGCACAATTTTTAATATTTTAATGAAATTTTAGGTCGAATAAAAAATGACCCACGAAATGAAAACTCTTTAAAGAAAAGCGGATGATGATAGAAATGTAATAATTTGCTGTGTTTTGCTTAGGAACCAAGAAATCTATGGTGGCGACTTTTCAATAATTCGCCAATAGATGGCGTCACTAACTGAGAAAAACTAAACTGCTTACTGCTACATTGTCAGACACTACATTTTAAATGATTACTAAGGTGTCTTTTAATTATGTCCTCCGAATGCACCATGTTTTTCAAAAATCAATGTTATGCAGTTTTCTCAGTTAACTGCGTTGTTGAAAAACTTTTCTTTAGGTAAATTTGAACGTGGGTGGAATTCAATAGTCGCTTCTGTGAGCAAAAGCAGTGCAAAACATCTCCGTTTTTCTTTAAATAGTTTTTCAAATCGTTGGTCGATTTTGCTCTACTCGGTACCATTTTGACAAAATTTCTAGTTAACTAGCAGCTTTTAACTAGGGTCTGAAATGTCTGGAAAATGAAAAAAAATTATTATTTATTTCTGATTTTTCCTTAATTGATTCATTAGTATACAATAAATGTAATTCTTTTTCCACCAAGTGATTAATTTGAATATTAATAGATTAAATAATCAGCCCCCACTCTGAGGGGGGGGGGATTCGGTAAATAAAATCTCGCCATCGCCCAGGATAGGACCAACCAAGTGGCCCTGTTGAGAAACCACCTGTGGCTTTATCAAAATCAAATAAAATATAAACTAATGGCAGCAGACACATACTCAATTATACGAACAATTTCTGCGTTACATTAATATTACTTTTATTAATAAACATATTCTACATTTGTTCCCAATTTATGATTGATAACATGGGAAACCGATAAAACTAAACAATACAAAAGAAAGATTCGGCAATACAAAAGAACGAAATGAACTATACAAACTAATAAATGTCCTAAGCAGGGCTTTATAGTGATTAGTTAAGAGCAGCCCCAACATCTAAGTGTTTCATATTGGATCTAGCCCCAGCATAGTAGTCTACCAAAACACACAAATCAAGTTAAAATCAGAAGTAAATCAATAAAAATCCCAAGTGCTGGTGACAATATATAAATTAATCAGAAAATTAAAATCAGGGTTAAAACATCAGATATATAAATAGTAAAACATTAAGATAAAGTAATATAAAACAAGAGTGATTCGCTATCGCAACGCTCGAATACGCCATCTCGTACTAACTATAGATTTTTTTTTCCAGTGTATTTGCTATATGCACCTTTGTAGTAGTATCAAGTTTCTGAGTCTTACAGTTCTTGCGCAACTAAGCAAAATATTACGTTGAATAGCCAAAACAGTATAGAGAGAAAAATAAGCCTTATAAAGGAAAAAAATTAACTGACTTTAAATAAATTCGTATTTAGATACTTAAATTCAGCAACGTTAGTTTTAACAAATAAAACTCTTATTTTATATTTGGACCATTATCATTATCACCATAAACCAAATCACATACCATATCATACCAAATCATTATCGCTTTAATATTGTCAAAATCTGAGGGGACGTGTCATCAGAATTTCAGATTAAATATATACATGCCCGATCGGACTTAGAGGGTGAAAAACTCTTGTCGGATTTGGGTTCTTAAGGTGCTTGGCAGCAATTTTTCAGTCCCATTTAGCTGTACACATGCTTCGGACTACACGCGTTTTGAACAAAATAGAAATTTTATAAATATACACATTTGATTGCTTTTTGAAAATGTTTTAATATGAAACCAGCGTTATGTTGCATATGCTTAAAACTTCTTCAACAAAATAAGAATTTTCATAAAAATTTATAGACGCATAACTTTTAAGTCCATATTTTAATATGAAATTAGTTCTAAACGCATTGCAACAAAAGTAACGACAAAAAGTATCGATAGCGTTTAATTAATATTGTTTTCAGTACATTTATCATGGAACTAATCTAATTAAATGTATTTTTTCAGTGCGATGTGTAGAAAACACCCCCGCTTATTTCGCCAGAAAGTTATACAGAGCCTTAAAAGTAAGTATTATATTCTTTTTTTTTTAATGGTTGGCACTGGGATCTATTTCCCATTGGCTTCAGATATGTCAGAATTGCTACTCTAAGGACCGAGGATGCGCGGTATCGGTCCTTGTTAAACTGTTCTATCGTAAAGTGCTCAAATTCGCGCGTAGGTCGTCGGGTTACTAAAGCAGGGGAGCCATCCCCTCTGCAGGAGATCAAAATTGCGATGGCATGTCTTCGGGTCATCCTCAGGGATGTTTCCCAAACCGTCGTCAATAGCCCAGGGAAACAGCATTTTTACAAAATATTCAAGAAATAGAAGCAAGTGATACCAAGTGAAAAAAATTTGGATAACCAATTTTAAATCTCGAAATACTTGAAATTCTACTTATTTAAAAAGGCAGACCAGATGGTAGCGGTTAGTTAAACATTCAAGAACTCTCGTTAATTGGAATCTATGTTCGTTGTAGCAAAATAACAAACTGATTTGACATTAGTGAGGGTAGATTCTTGTTTTAAAATTTTTGAATTTCAAAGGTTTTGGTTATCATGATATACAAATAATTCAAATCTTTTTTTTTTTAAAAAAAGGGTTTGTCTCTGCTGCAACTGTACTGTAGTCGCTTGTTACCAATAAAACCAATTATTAATGGACGTAGAATAATCTTCCAGTGTAACTTAGTTTGGATGCAATAAAACTGTAAACTAGCAAACAACATGGATGTTTCCTTTTAAATAATGGAAAACGCAGAATTTTCTGCAGTTTAATTTGCAATAATGTGTAATGATTAACAAATAACGAGAACCTTTTCCCCATATCTCTCCTAAGCATATTAATTAAAAATTTTGCTTAATTTTTAGGATCAGGGGCTGAAATTGACCCTTGCATATACTGTCCGAATTTTATGATTTTGGTATTAAAAGAAACACAAGCAATCGTTTCTATTATTATTATGATATTCTTTATTTTAAAGTTAAGTCGCAAAAACCTACACGGGAATCTCAAATTAATATAAAAGTGCAAAAAAGTTACTTCGAATATTACCAATAATCTTTGTAAAAAAGAATAGGTATCTCAAAGTTGCCCAATTTTCCTTTTTCCATTCTCCGTTACCATGATTTCGTCTAATCTTGCTCCTTCCCAACGCAGTAAAAAGTTGGAGTATACTGTAATTCAGTAAAAAGTAAATTTTCAGTAAAAAGTTGGAGTATACTGTAATAGCGTAAGGAAAAAAAAAGGAAGATTTGCCGAAACCATGGTAACGGAGAAGGGGAAAGTGGGAAATCATGGACATTTATTCTATTTTCAAAGAGTAATACAATTTCTTCTCAAGAAGACGGTATTAAAATGATCAAAAACCATTGCCTAATAATTCGTAGTTTCTCTCTTTATTTTAATTTCATTCGACCCACAACAAATGGATTTTTATAGTATCTTACTTTTAAGATGATTAAATTCGACAATGATTCATCGAGTTTTAATCATATTTCGAAGGAGTGTTTAAAAATATGTTATATTAAGGTGCTTAAAAATATGCATCTTAAACATGTATTGTTTCTAGGGCCCAACGAAGGATGACAAGTCTCTAATTCGTATTGTTGTCAGTCGCTGTGAGATTGACATGGTATTCATCAAAACTGAATATCAAAAGAGATTTAAAGAACATCTGGAAGACACAATACGGGTAAGATTCTCATACTTTTTGCAATATTTTTTAAAAATTTAGTAGAAATTAAATAGTTTCAAAATTTTTTGTTTTTTCCAAGCGGGGAATAACTACATGTTCTCTGTAAATATAAAAGGTATCCCAAGTCAAAATTCTTGATGGTTCCATCGAAACATTTTGATGGTTTATGTTTGTTTCAGAGTGATTCATGATGGTCCACCATCATTTGATGGGCACCATCATCCAACATTTTCTATTATGCGTTCATGGTTTTTGATATGCTAACAAACTTTCATCATTCCATGATGGAAAATGCTACTTTAATACTATGAAGGTTAACCGTCAAGAAAAGTTTGGTTCTAATGAACCAACAATCCATGATGAATCATGATGGTTCCAACTATACATTTCCATGATGGTTTAATGGGAATTCTTGTTGGTTCTGTGGAATGTACCATCAAAACAATTCGTTTTTTTTTTTACTTTTTTTTTATGTTGGACCATCAAAAATCAGTCCAAATTCCTATATTAGGGTAATGGTGGTTCATGATTGTTCCAACATTTGATTTTTAAGAAACGGAATGATGGAAATTTGGAACCGTGGAAATATGATGGAAATTTCTGATATTTCAACATGAACAACCATCATGAAAAGTTGCTATTCTAATGTTGAACCGTCATAAATCAGTCCGAATTCCTAGCTTGGGGTGATGGTTATCTATGTTGGTTACCATCAAAAAATATAATGATTCATGATGGAATTATTGATGGTTATCGTCAAGATTATGTTGGTCTCAATGGAAAACCATCAAAATTTTTGACATGGGGTCTCAATGTTACGCAAGGTATCCAGCTCTCCATACTTTCCCCTTCTCTATTATTATTATCGGTTCAGAAAATTTTGCTTTTCCCCACGCCAGTTTATTACAACTTATTATTGATATGTACTACCATGTAGGGAAAAAGCGAAATTTGCTCCAACCATGTTAACATAGAGGGGGAAATGAATCGAGTGTTGAAATCGTGTCACCTTGAGGCGCCTATAATATTTACTGAGGGTGGGCGGGGAAAGCCTGGTTAGTAGGGCGTTGGACGCGTGTTCGTGAGAGCTGTGATTCGCTGGTTGAAGAATAACCATGCATTAAATGGTGACTGGTGCACGTTAAACCTGCCGAGGACACAAAGTCCTCCAAGTTTCAATATCAAATCAATGCTGAATTGGGTGTACTGAATTGGAGATTGATCGTTTTCTGTTTAAAAATTACGATCTGTGAATGAATTTATAGGTGTATAATTGGGTCCGCTTTGNAATTAATATTACATAATAATTATAATCAATTTGTAAACAAAGTTTACAAAGACATGCGACGGGGATTTGAAGGAAATTTTTTGATTACTTTTTTAGGACAAACCGGAATATTCCGAAATATGCTTAACACTAAACATACCATTACTTAATGTATACCTATTATACTACCATAGCCGGTCAAATAAACGGACTTCTTCATTGAATGTATGAAATATGGATCTTAGGAAGGAAATAAACTAAAAAAACTTTATTATAATTATACAAAATTGTATGTTGACAATTTTTATGTATTACAAACACAAAGAATAAGAATTTTTAATTCATTGCTCAACGCATTTTTTACATATATAGAGCGGTTCCATTGTACATTTTCAGCAAACATATTTCTTCCAATTATTATTATTTTTATAATTATAAGAACATATAAGAATTATCATTCTCATGATTAATATTATTTCTTCTAAGAACTTGACTGTTTTGATTGTTTCGACCTTTGTTCGACATTTTTCTAGGTAAAAACTAACAGTTATTCAGAAATGAAGTAAAGCTATCAAAATAAAATATAAGCTACTTACCAAAACTATTAGTTTTCGTAATTTTTTCTTATACAGAAATGTCAATCATCTAAAATTTTGATATTTTCTTGAAATTATTCTCAGCTATTTTGATTGAAATACTTTACGCAACAGTCTTTGTAAAAATGTGCAGCATACCGACTACAGTACAGGGCTGAAAGACCATATATATCGAGACGGAAAACAGTAAAAACTGTTAACAAATAAATTTTTTGGTTTCTTTCCCAGAATAATAAAAATCCGTAACTAACTATTGTTTTTACGGATGCAATTTTTATATTGAATTGCTTCTTCGCCGTGAAAAATTTCCTTACGGTGAATTGTTATTGTTGATAATAATAGATTAACTCCTCCCGAATATTATCTAATATTGAAATAGTTCTACCAGTATTTTCTCTTTTCCGTCCAGCTTTTAGGCCTGCGACAATACGATAAGCAATCTGTATCGATAAGCTTATAAAACAAAAAATGTTCTCAGGGTCAAATGACCCGATGTGGTAGACAACAGTATACGACAGGTATTACTTAAAATAAACAAAACCAAAAAAAATTATATAAAAATAGTATAAGAACTGTAGATTAATTAGTAATAAAAAGTCAAATTTGCAGAAGTAATAAAATGATACGTGCATTTTCGATGCATAAGTTCAAAATGGGTCAATTGATCCGTTGTGGTATTATTAGTGTTAATAAAGTTAGTTAATAAAAGGTTTGATTCGACAGTTTTTGTTTTTCTTTTTACTGAGAGGCTCAAAGAAAGAATAAAAAGTTTGAATCCCAGAATTTCGGGGGGAAGGGGATTTGTCCCGACGGTCCCCCCACCTGGCTACGGGCCTGCTCTCCGTAAATATAAAAGGTATCCCAAGTCAAAATATGTAAATTGTATCCCATCATCCAACATTTTCAGTTATGCGTTGATGGTTTTTGATTTGCTAACAAACTTCCATCATTCCATGATGGAAAGTGCTATTTTAATACTATGAAGGTTAACCGTCAAGAAAAGTTTGGTTCTCATGAACCAACAATCCATGATGAATCTTGATGGTCCATGACGGTTCCAACTATACATTTCCATGATGGTTCAATAAGAATTCTTGTTGGTTCTCAGGAATCAAAACAATTCGTTTTTTTTTAAAAAAAATTTTTGATGTTGGATCATCAAAAATCAGTCCAAATTCCTATATTGGGGTAATGGTGGTTCATGATTGTTCCAACATTTGATTTTTAAGAAACGGAATGATGGAAATTTGGAACCGTGGAAAATATGATGGAAATTTCTAATGGTTCAACATGAACAACGATCATGAAAAGTTGCTATTCTAATGTTGGACCACCATAAATCAGTCCGAATTCCTAGCTTAGGATGATGGTTATTTATGTCGGTTACCATCAAAAAATATAATGGTTCTTGATGGAATTATTGATGGTTACCATCAAGATTATGTTGGCCCATCAATGGAAAACCATCGAAAATTTTGACATGGGGTCTCAATGTTACGCAAGGTATCCAGCTCTCCATACTTTCCCCTTCTCTATTATTATTATCGGTTCAGAAAATTTTGCTTTTCCCCACGCCAGTTTATTACAACTTATTATTGATATGTACTACCATGTAGGGAAAAAGCGAAATTTGCTCCAACCATGTTAACATAGAGGGGGAAATGAATCGAGTGTTGAAATCGTGTCACCTTGAGGCGCCTATAATATTTACTGAGGGTGGGCGGGGAAAGCCTGGTTAGTAGGACGTTGGACGCGTGTTCGTGATAGCTGTGATTCGCTGGTTGAAGAATAACCATGCATTAAATGGTGACTGGTGCAAGTTAAACCTGCCGAGGACACAAAGTCCTCTAAGTTTCAGTATCAAATCAATGCTGAATTGGGTGTACTGAATTGGAGATTGATCGTTTTCTGTTTCAAAATTACGATCTGTGAATGAATTTTATAGGTGTATAATTGGGGCCCCTTTGTAAAAACGGGCTGTGAAGTCGTATTCTTGGCCATAGATGGCGCCACTGAAAGACAAAAACGTACACTCTGTCTTAAATCATAGCTTAAATTCGCTTGGTTTCCCAAACAGGCTTGTTAAAATGGCTAAATGTATGTAGTTTAAAGTAAATATACTAAAATATATATAGTTTAACGTAAAAGAACATTCTTAGTGTTTCACTATACACCACTTTCATTTAAAGAAATTGCTGCCATTTTTATTGTTAAGATACGCTTAAAGTTTTAACAGTGTATCATAAATTTGATAGAAATGACCAAAAATCTAAAGTGACAGGGTTAGTAATAAATGAGGAATAATAATTTTTACTTGAAATAAAAAAAAACAAGGTTATGAATGGAATAATGTATTCGTTAAATGGCTTTATTGACCCTTTCATAAATTGTCTTAAAAAGGTTGATCTGGATATACTATTCTGATAATTTAAATGGAAAAATCACATAATTAAGGCATATAAGCTGTCAACATTGCGAAAAGTATTACCCTAAAATGAAAACGCGCTTCTCCTTCGTTAACTTTCAGTAACTCTGAAGGTTTTTTTTTTACTATTTCAAATATTTGGAAAAAAAATATTTATAAAATTTTTTTTTTTAACAAATGAAGCATTGTTTGAAGAAAAAAAAATAACGGCACTAATTTCTTAAAAAAAAAAAAAAGATTTTTAAAACCTTAAACCTACCTTTATTTAAAGACTATTTTCTGGGCCATCTTAATTTTAAAGACTTCATTTAAAACCTTTTTTTGAGAACTATTAATATTCAATGAAACAAACAAAAACTTCCTTTTTAAAAAATTGATGATACAGAGAAAATAGTTTAGATTGTTTTAAAAATTAGTATATTTCTTTCTTTTAGGGAAATGAACCAGAAAACTATGAAAAGTTACTCATGGCTTTAGTGACGTTAGACAAACAGAAGAAGTAACTACAAAACCTTCTACTTTTCCTGCTTTTTCGTGTATTTCTCAATAAAATATTTTTCTTTCATTAATCCAAATGTCAGAATTATTTATATCTGAATTATGCTGATGATTAAATGACTATTACGAGATATTTTCGCAAATATTATTTCGGTAAATCTTGGATTTTAATATAAAAGTGTTTTCTTTCAGTATTTGTCTAATTGTTTAATAATTCACCTAATAAGGTACTGAGATATGTATAATCGTAACAATTCACATCCAAATTGTCTTAATTATTAAACCAATTGTTTTCATTAATTTGGGAAAATAAAAACGCACTTTGAATTAACATACTCTTTTTGTCTTATTCAGATTCCTCAAACCATGATGGAAAGTCCTACATAAGTTAGAATGTTAATTAATGATAAGTTAATTAAATACTGAGCACATCGAATTAGTTGAAATATGGTTCTTTCTTGTCTATGTCTTTTACTTAACCTAGATTTATAATTTGTTTGTGAATTTTTTCTAACCGTGATATATTTTTGTTTTGTGTACCTAGCAACTTTGGAGCACAATTAGTTTCCTTATGTTCCACATGGATTCGGGCCTGTCCTGTGTTAAGTCTCTGTGTAAATATGTAGTGAAATAATTGAAATCTTTGAGAAAGAATCTTTGTGAAAGAATTTAGAACGTATCACTTAAGAGAATTGATACTTGAATGGCTTGGCTTAGAATGGAAGGAACAATTGCTGACGTATACGAATGCCACGTCTCAATAACCAATCAGGAACGAGATTTCCATACTACGTCACATTGTGAATTTAAAACTTTTTACGCATTCTTCATTCATGTTAACTACTTTTGCCGTTTGTTGTCATGTTCAAATAACGCACAACCGGGGGAGAGGCGGAGGGGGCTTTAGCGCCCTCATATTTTACAAATGAATTGATACAGCCCCTTTTAAGACTAAAATTTTCCACTCAGTATTTGTGTAATTAAGTTTACAATAGAAAATAGATAATTCTTTTTGTGTCTAATAAAATGCTAAAAAAATTTAAATGATGACTTTCTAAAAAAAATGTAGAAATTCAAGTGAGCTTTTACATTTCCTTGGCGAAATTTGTTTCCAAATAGTACCTTATTCATCCTCCCGCACAGGAAATATACGTCTCTGTAGCTGACAGATAGGGAAAGTCTTGATTTCAAATGTCCCAGCGAACATAATTTAAAAAAAAAAAGTGAAACAGTATAAAAGAAATTACCGTAAAATGAGATATAAATAATTTACCGGTAGACAATTTCTTTCATTAGTTTTATTTTAATTTCAAAACAATTCGAATCATTTAGTTAAAATTGCAAGTACGATTTTTTAATTGTCATCTTGCTACCAGTTTCAGACAATTCGAACTAATACTAAACAATAGTTCAGTTTTATATATATATATATATATATATATATATTCACACAAATTTAAAACTTCTTACACATGATTATATAATTTCATATTATTCTCTTTTTTCGTTCTTTTCATATCTTTAAAAGTAAAACTAATTGCCCGAATTGAAAATTTCTTACAAATATCAAACACACTACAGGTTTAATTCTTTCTTATCATATCTTTATACATAAATTTCTTGAATTTGAAATTTTTTCATACTCTAATAAAATTTATTAATCTAAAGATAATTTCGGCGATTAGCAAAAATTCTTTTTTGCATGACATTTTATAAGAAATATTAATAAAATAAAATGAATTAATGTCAGTTACTATAAGTCAATTGGTACAGAAATATTTTATCTGCAAAAGAAACGAGCGAGCATAATGGAGAGAAAAAAAATTATGTTTCTAATTTAATTTCGTTCTCTCTTTCTCCTGCGAGAACCAAACGCAATCCTTGATAAGAGCAGACAATAATAAAATACTCTTAAAACAAAAAAAACCGTTTAGAATTCTCTAAGAGCTGTTTCGTAGCCAAATGAAAGAGAGTTGGCGAAAATTATAGGGAAAATAATTCCCTAAATGACAACCCTTCTCGACCATGGCCGACTTTTTTGTGTTTGATTACGGAACATGTGCGATTATCCACAAATGTTTCTCTAGTAGCGTAAACATGACGTTGCCCCTTTTTTTAAAGAAAAAAATCACGTGTTTATGAAGACGAGATTCCAAACGCAGTGATAACGTTCAGTGGATTATGATCTGTCCAAAGTGTCGATAACTTTTTCCAGGATTTTTATCACAACCTAAATAAACTTTTTTTCATCAGTTGAGTCGAATAAATTGATCGAAATAAGTATGTTTTATTTTATGCGGTGTTGAATTAAGTGAATAATCATGAACTGAAATTTGTTCGTCTTTTCATATATTCTCTTTCGCTGATTCGTTTTGGGTTCCAATGACGATTGATACCCTAAAAATGGGTACCGTCGAGGAACTTAAGAATTTCGTGGAGAAACAGGAGGGTATAATAAATCATTTGAGTCTTTTACTCCAAGACAAAGATGAGGAAATCAGACAATTAAAAAGTTTGCTAGATAAATATCAGTCTGTACTGCCTTCTGTACCGAATAGATACAGCCATACTGCACCCCGGAAAGTAAGGGCTCAGGGTATATCCGCTGAGCCTTTGACTCTAAAATCAATTCAAGATCTTGTTAAAGCCAAATTCTCCTATTATCCTAAGTCAGAGAGGTAAGTTGATTTTTCAATAGATTTTTTTTTCGTCACAGTGATAATTAAATATTCTGAAACTTGTTGAAAATCATAATATTATAGGTCTAAAATTAAGAAATTTTGCGAGTGGTCAGTCACAGCATTTTTTACAGTGGCCACTTTTTTTTTAAAAAAAAATTCGAATATTTTAAACGATTAAGGATTTTAATAATGGGGGGCATTTATTTGGGGGTAGTTCACAAAATATGGTAATGCTAGGTTCATTTCTAAAATGAAGTTTTTTTTCTTCTTTTTTTCTTTTCTTTCCTTTTTTTTTTAAGAAACAAATGTGTGAATGTAATTTTTTAGAATATTATAAAACATTTATAATATTTCCAAATCCATTAAAAAATAAGAATAAAATGTAGTGTATTTTCGACGGGAAAAAAAAGTGAAAATTGTTTGATCACAAATTTACTCACTCTGTTGTCGGTGGTGACCGTTAATTTTCTCCAATATTTATGCAACCTTAATTCGGTGCTAAATTGAACCTCATCATTATCATTCATCATTAAAGTTGTTAAACAATCACATTTTATTTCACGCAGAATATATTGCTTAAAGTAAATATTTTCCCAATATAAAAGTACTAGTAATCCAGTAACTAATTTAAAGTGTACTTAATTGTCCATTGATAATGATCTTTTGACTGGATGCAGGTAGTTTTGCACTGATGTAGTCCCCTTTTTGCACTGATGCATTCAACCCCCCTTAGTAACGTTGCAGCATAATGTGGTACAAGATATCGATAGTGTGGTCCAACGTTAAGTGGATTTTTCTATAAGTGTGCAATATGCTCAATGCAAAAAAAAAAAAAAAAAAAAAAAAAAAAAAAAAAAAAAAAAAAAAAAAAAAAAAAAAAAAAAAAAAAAAAAAAAAAAAAAAAAAAAAATCAACAATTAAATGGAGAATAAAATTTTTTATACAGTAAAGCATTGTTCAGGTTCATTTATCGTCGTTTTCGAACAAAATATAATCAAAAACTATTCAATTATGCATCCTAACTCTGGATGTTAGTACTCTAGTCTGCTGGGTTACGGGTTTAAAAGTCTTGTCTTATTCTTTATGAAAAATTCAATATTAAATTTTTAAAAAAATTACAAATTAATAACTAATCTGTTTATTTATTAGATAATAATTAAATAGAAAAAAAATTTAAATAAACTTTTACAAAAACAATCACATAAAAATTTGATTCATTTACATATGTTCGGTTTCTGAACTGCCAGAGAGTGACATGTGACAATGAGTCAGGAAAAGTGCGACTTCATTAATGAAAGGCGAATTAAAATTAACTACGTCAATGTTTACCTGCTGAATTTCGAATTAAAAAACAGTAAATTAGTCTTTACCTGTAATTGTAAATTAATTGTTAGACAGAGAAAAACGAGTAGGAAATCTCGGAAAGAAAAACATCGAAAGTAATCGGATATTATCCATAGTAAACAAAACGAAAAGTGACGAAATCACATATAGCAAAAAAAAATGTTTGTAATGGAAGCAGGTGTCGTCAATTGACACACGTTGTCATCACTTATTCTTTTTTTTCTTCTTACTAGTTTATTATTTATGAGTGAAATAAGAATTCTTTTCTTCACTTCTGCTTTTGAACCTGTTGCTACAAACTTAAAAAAATTGCGATCATATTGAAAAATCAAAAAGCTGTCAAAATATTATCCATCAATGTACACCGGTGTAATAAATTGAGAGAATTTGCAGACTTGGTCGATTATCTATAGATTTAATGGAACGGTTTTTAATGAAAGTTGATATGTACATACATTGATACAATACAAAAAAAAGGAAGAAAAAAAATAACCATGCAACAATTGTAATAGACACGCATGATCGTGCGTAGCACTTGTTCGGGTCGGAAGGTATGAAACAGCGGTTGCAGAATGAGCAAAAAAAAAAAAAAAAAAAAGGTTAATAGGGTCTCCTCTTACTGATATACAGGCCTTGCAGCGTGATTTCATACTTGAAATATGGCCTGAATTGTCCTGTAGCAATTTCATACCTTCCGATTTCAACGAGTGTTACACGCACGATCACGCGTGTGTATTAGAATTGTTGATTGGTTATTTGTTTTGTATTATATCAATGTATGTACACGCGAAATTTCCTTAAAATCGGTCGAGTAGTTCTTGAGATAACTGACCAAGTCTGCAAATTCTCTTAATTTCTTACACTAGTGTATTTACATTACGGAATCAGTCTCATATCTGAAAAAAGAAACATCCTTTTTTTGACGGAATTGCACTTTTTATTCTCAAAATTGGACGTGGATAACCAAACATATTTTGCACATTGGAATTGAATATGGAATCATATAAAAAGGCCTAATAAAATACTAACATTTCAACGTTTAGACCTATTTTTTAATGTAAGGAATCAGCGACTGGTGTGTATCAACGAACAAAAAAAAAAGTCTGATTTGTTTTTAATTTATTTTTTAATCGAAATTTAAATAATTTTGTTCGAAAAGCGCAAACTCTTAAATTATTTACATATTTGTTTGTAATTTTTTAGTTCAACGACGGTTACAAAAAAATAAATGTAAAAAAAAATCGCGCAAAGTATGTAACGTATACTAAGATTTTAACAAAAAAATCATATGACATGATTTAAAATTAACAAACTATGTCCAGAAATATTTGGTAGCTGCATTGCTATGCGAATTTCCTTTGGGAAAAATATTGCTTTTCAAAGCAACAAATCTTGCCAAGTGAAACAACAACCAATTGTTGCGAATTTAACTTGTACTTTAATAAAACCACTATATTTTCAAACAAATAGATTCAAAACTAGATCGAGGAAGGTTAAAAATTTCGATTATGAAACAAAACAAAACAAAAAAATTCATCGGGAATTGGTGATTAAGTTGGATTCCTTTTAAATAGATTCAGTTAACATCACTACACTTGATATATAAGTACTTCCTTATTACAGGAATTTTGAGCCGTTTAATGACGCGCTAAATATATCTATCTGTATGACAACACAGTTTCTAGGAAACAGCAATTTGGTTTACAGTAATTCATTCATCTATTGAAAAAAATAATAATATATTTTCTAATTTATCTTTATAATCACGCTATATACNAATGAGGGAAAACTGGATCCTACCACGTGATTTCCCGGCCAATAAAAACGTAGCGTTAAACGTTTAACACAACATTGTTGGAAGTCGCATAAGAAGTATAACTTCAAAAAAAAAAAAATAATAAATAAATAAATAAAGTTTAATAGGGAGTATGGTCCCCTCTTACAGATATACAAGCCTTGCAGCGTGATTTCTTACTTGAAATATGGCCTGAATTGTCGTCCTGTAGCAATTTCATACCTCCCGACTCCAACGAGTGTTGTGCACGATCATGCGTGTGTATTACAATTGTTGGATGATTATTTGTTTTGTAATGTATCAATGTATGTACATATCAAATTTCATTAAAATCGGTCCGGTAGTTCTAGAGCAGTAGTTTCCAACTGCGGCCCAGGGCCCGCATCCGGCCCGCGAAGCTTTTTTTCGTGTCCCTCGAACTAAAATATATTAGTTGTCATTTTTTTGCGGACAATTTTCGTAATAATATGTATGGGTTTAAAATACTTTTCTCGTAAACAAAAACCTAATTTCTTTGTTTCTGTGAAACTTAACATACCAACGGTGCAAAAAAATTTATTTCTCAGACTTGGCATCCAAGAAAATATTTATTCAAATACAAAAATAATCTTTTATGTTGCTCTTTTTTTATTTCACTTTTTTGTGTGATTTTTTTGTGAATATAATTTAGCATGTGCAGGGGTCTGTTTAGAAGAAATTTGGGTCCGTTAACGGACCCTTCACAAAATATCTTTTCATAAAAACGGACTTGATGACCTAAAAAATCTCATAAAAACGGACCCTTCACAAAATGATTTTTCTTTTAATCGGACCCTTCACAAATTTGTTTATCTTCATTATTATTTTGTTAATCGAATAAACCCTTTCCAGGGCAGAAAACAAGAAAGATGGATGTAAACGAATTAAGTTTTGTCTTCGGCAGACGATTCTTCCATTATTCGTCCGAAATTAATATTCTGCGTCCAGCAGTATAGGCTAAATACCAAATATTAGTATGTTGCGTCTCTAATTTAGAAGGAGAAATTGTTGTTTATTTTTTAAAATTTAATTTTTTTGATTACAATTTTACAGTGTTGAGCATAATCTTGTATGTCTTTACAATTTAAAAACTCCCTGAAAAAGTTTTTTTTTGCAATAACTGACCCTATTTGCACAAATTCATAAAAGCGGACCCTGCTTGAAAGAATGTGAGTAATTTTTTCACAATTTCACCAAAAACGGACCTTTCACAAAATGTCTGGACAGACCCTTGTTTTCATATTTTTGCCTACACCAATTTTAGGCGACAATCGTATAAACGCCTTTTGGCATTGGCAACAGTTTGGCGAGAAGTAGTAATGCGTTATTTTAAGGCGACAGAGAGTTCGCCTTAAAATGAGGTGAATCGGGTTCGAATCCCAAAGATGGTTGGTCGATACGAATTCCCCGTCCGGTTTGCACAGATCACAGTGCCGATGTAAAATATCCTCAGTGGTAGACGGATCATGGTTTAGAGCAGGGGTTTCCAACTTACATGAGGCCGGGGGCCACTATTAAAAACACAAATCAAGCGGCGGGCCGCTACTTTATCAAAATTTTATGTAGGACTCTTTTATGTTTGAAGAAACATTAAATATTACTGTCAGAATTTTGCCAAGTTGTACAAAACAAAAGTATTTAATTACAAATTAAAGTAAGAAATAGATTTTTAAAAATATTTAATTGCATATTAAAAAATTCGGGCTACAATAACTTTAATGTGCACCCATGTCTTAAACAATTAATGTGCAACGGATATCTAATTGTTAAGATATAAAACTTTAAAAAGGTTGGTATTAAAACTTACATAGTAGCACACAAAATGTTCAATGACAAAATTGAGGTTTGTCTGCTGCAACTACCAGAGAATAGATATTTGCATTTAAAATTTACAAATGTGTGTGCAAATAGTTTCGTCCAAAATGAGTGGTTTCAAAAAGTTAAAGCGGAGAATTTCTTCGAGAAAATTTCTGATACACACATGCTAAATTATATTCACAAAATACAAAAATGAAATGAAAAAGAGCAACCTACAAGATTATTTTTGTATAACAACATTCAGTATTTGAATAAATATTTTCTTGGATGCAAAACCTGACAAAAAAATTTTTTTGCACTATTGTTATGATAAATTTCACAGAAACGAAGAAATTAGGTTTTTATTAACGAGAAAAGTATTTTAAACCCATATAGATTTTTTACGAAAATTGTCCGAAAAAAAAATTTAAACTAATATATTTTAGTTCGCAGGCCACAAAAAATGGCTTCGCGGGCCGGATGCGTCCCCCGGGCCGCCAGTTGGAAACCACTGGTTTAGAGTCTCCTTGCCGTTTGGCTAACCGTGGGAGGTTATCCTGGCCTTCCTCTCTATGTAACGCAATTGTTGGTTAGTTCCATCAAAAAGTCTTCCTTGTAGGCAATTTTCTCCCAATACTTGATCCAGGAGTTACCTTGTCTTCTGGATTGGATTAAAAAATACTAGGCTACGTAGTTAAACATTACCAGTCGTGAATCCAAAAATTGGGTCGGCTGTTCAACGATGATTATAAAAAAAAATAAATGTAAAAAAATCGCTCAAAGTATGTAACGTATACTACGATTTTAACAAAACAATCATATGACATGATTTAAAATTAACAAACTATGTCCAGAAATATTTCTCAGTTGCATTGCTATGCAAATTTCCTTTGAGAAAAATAATACTTTTTAAAGCAACAAAGCTTGCCAAGTCAAGCAACAACCAATTGTTGCGAATTCAACTTGTACTTAAATGAAACCACTATATTTTCAAACAAATAGATTCAAAATTAGATCGAGGAAAGTTAAAAATTTCGATTATGAAACAAAACAAAACAAAAAAATTCATCGGGAATTGGTGATTAAGTTGGATTCCTTTTAAATAGATTCAGTTAACATCACTACACTTGATATATAAGTACTTCCTTATTACAGGAATTTTGAGCCGTTTAATGACGCGCTAAATATATCTATCTGTATGACAACACAGTTTCTAGGAAACAGCAATTTGGTTTACAGTAATTCATTCATCTATTGAAAAAAATAATAATATATTTTCTAATTTATCTTTATAATCACGCTATATACCATCTAACTGAAGAAAAATATTAAAATGCTCATTTTCATTGTCATATAGAACGATTTAGGTAAATTCTAATGAAAGTTTATATTTTCGTGAAATTGAAAAAAAATATCTTTTCATAATTGGGTACTTGTACTTCTAGAAGAAGATCACGAATATCCACANAAATTTAAAATTTTTTTTTTGTCGCCAAGGTTGATTTTTCTATTGCCTGGCAGTTTACTCGTTTGTTAACCGTTTGTTCTATAATTATATACTATTCGTAAAATGAATCACTCGCTATTCTAATGTTCTGGTAGCATGATAAAATAAGTACAAAATAGATTTTTAATAGATAACTAAGAAACAGCTAAGGTTACAATAGCTAAGAAAATAAATGAAATAGTTAATTTTACTCTTATTATACATAAATGCCAAATATATAAAAATTTTAATTTTGAATTTTTTGTTTTTAGGTTGATTTTTCTATTGCCTGTCAGTTTACTCGTTTGTTAACCGTTCGTTGTATAAATAGATACTATTCGTAAAACAAATCACACGTTATTCTACGGTTCTTGTAGCATCGTAAAATAAGTACAAAATAGATTTTTAATAGATAACTAAGAAATATCTAATGTTACAATAGCTGATAAAATAAATTATATAGCTAATAGTAAATGAAATAGCTACTCTTACGCTTATTATACATAAATGCCAAGTATATAAAAATCTCAATTTTAAATTTTTTTTTTTGTCGCCAAGGTTGATTTTTCTATTGCCTGGCAGTTTACTCGTTTGTTAACCGTTTGTTCTATAATTATATACTATTCGTAAAATGAATCACTCGCTATTCTAATGTTCTGGTAGCATGATAAAATAAGTACAAAATAGATTTTTAATAGATAACTAAGAAACAGCTAAGGTTACAATAGCTAAGGAAATAAATGAAATAGTTAATTTTACTCTTATTATACATAAATGCCAAATATATAAAAATTTTAATTTTGAATTTTTTGTTTTTAGGTTGATTTTTCTATTGCCTGTCAGTTTACTCGTTTGTTAACCGTTCGTTGTATAAATAGATACTATTCGTAAAACAAATCACACGTTATTCTACGGTTCTTGTAGCATCGTAAAATAAGTACAAAATAGATTTTTAATAGATAACTAAGAAATATCTAATGTTACAATAGCTGATAAAATAAATTATATAGCTAGTAGTAAATGAAATAGCTACTCTTACGCTTATTATACATAAATGCCAAGCATATAAAAATCTCAATTTTTAATTTTTTTGTCGCTAAGGTTGATTTTTCTATTGCCTGGCAGTTAACTCGTTTGTTAACCGTTCGTTCTATAAATAGATACTGTTCGTAAAACGAATCACACGCTATTCTACGGTTCTGTATGCATGATAAAATAAGTAAAAAATAGATTTTTAATAGATAACTAAGAAATGGCTAATGGAATCGGTAACCGTAGAACATTTTCCCCACAATAGATGATAGCGACTACTGGAATAGGCTTAACCTTGCAACAGATCCAGTTTTATGCAACGTACACTTTGATATCGTGTCCTTAAGATAAAGCGAATCTTGATTTGAATCCTTAATATAATCTCAAACGATGGATAAAAATATATTCCACGCTTTCCTGGGCGAAAAATAAGCTAAATCAGAAGGCATTACACGCTCGTTAAAAAAAGAAAAATGGCGAAGGTCGTCGTATGACGGAAAAAGATAATTTTGAATTGAAAGAAAGCTTCGATTGTGAGTCGCGTTACTAAAAGGGAATATTGTAAGTTTATGTTGATGAAGTTAAAAAGAAGATTGCGTTTATATTGGTTACAGTTACGAGCTCAATGATCTGCCTTTTTTTTCCCAACTCACTTAATCTGTCCGCTTTAATGTTGACTAAAAGAGATAGTGAATTGTATACGTTGAAATCTATATTAAAAAAACACATGGTATAATTTTCTTAGTTTTATGAACATAGCTTTAACAATACATAAGTATAATTCTATATTAAGAAGAGAAAAGTTTAGTCAATTTGAGTGGCAACATTTCTAAATTGCATTAAAATAGTCAAATAGTTTCTGGTTTATAAAAAGTTGAAATAAATGTCACGCTTTTAAAATTTTTATTTCTCAAAAATTACATGAATGGTCTTATAAAAATTTTATCATTTAAAATTACATAGGTTTAAAATAGTATAAAAATACGCTTAATTTACAATTCATAATGTTTTTGATCATAAATAATTAAAAATAGATTATTAGAAACTATCTTTGCATAAACGAGTACTCGATTTGCTTTAAAATGGTGAAAATTTAAAATGGTGAATGGCTTTATGGTGAAATTTTTGGCAGGTTTGTTCAGTGGTTCATCTATTATAGGTATGTTCATCTTTTCGTTCCAGGTGCGTTCATCTTTTGTGGCAGGTATGTTCAGTGATCGGAAGTAGCGTACTACAAGTAGTGAAACAACTGTAGTCGCTACTTTTTTTTCGTAGTTTATAGTGTAGTGTGGTACTTTTGTAAAACTTTAGTGAGTGGTGCGATACAGGCTTGTAGTAATCCTAGCAATTATTTTTACCCAAGTCAAAATTTTTGATATTTTCCCTTTGATGGACCAGCATAATCTTGATGGTAATCATCAATAATTCCATCATGAACCGTTATATTTTATGATGGTAACCAACATAAGTAACCATCACTTCAATGTAGGAATTCGGACTGATTTATGATGGTACAGCGTAAGAATAGCAACTTGTTTTGGTGGCTTCTTGATGTGGAACCGTCAGAAATTTCCACGATAGTTTCTTAGAAATCGAATGGTGTAACGATCATGAACCACCTTCTCTTCAATGTAGGAATTCGGACTGATTTATGATGGTACAGCGTAAGAATAGCAACTTGTTTTGGTGGTTTCTTGATGTGGAACCGTCAGAAATTTCCACGATAGTTTCTTAGAATTCGAATGGTGTAACGATCATGAACCACCTTCCCTTCAATGTAGGAATTCGGACTGATTTATGATGGTACAGCGTAAGAATAGCAACTTGTTTTGGTGGTTTCTTAATGTGGAACCGTCAGAAATTTCCACGATAGTTTCTTAGAAATCGAATGGTGTAACGATCATGAACTACCTTCCCTCCAATGTAGGAATTCGGACTGATTTATGATGATCCAACACAAAAAAGAACCGAACTGTTTTGATGATATGTTCCAGAGAACCAGCAAGAATTTACATTAAACCATCATTCCTAATTTAAAATTTAAAAGACGCAGAAAGTAAGTTAAGGCAAACCTAGAGTAAATCATGAAGTTTCAACTGCATACTTCAAAATAGTAAGATGCAAATAATTAGAAGAGAACTTCTTCGTTGCGTAATCCTAAGTTATCATCTCAGTAATCTTCTAAGTAATCTTCGTGGCTTACTCGTACTCTAGGTTTGTCTGAACTCAGTTTTTCTTTCTTTTAAATTTTAAAGTAGTAATGAAGGAAAAAGAGAATTTGCGAGGAAAACTTTCTTTCGCGATATATCATCCTATTAAAGTAGTGAAGTAGTTACTAAACTCCATGGTAGTTTGTAGTTACTACATTTAAAAAAAGTAGTTCACTACATTTGTACCATCGTAGTTGTAGTAAACTACAAAAATAATGTAGTTTTTTCCGACCACTGGGTATGTTCATTGCGAGAAACAACAACAACAAAGTTAGGTTCTTCCAAAGAACCTTTTTCAGTACACAAATCGAATGTCTTGTACAGTTAGTACTTGAATGTCAGTACTTGTATAAGCTTCTCCCTACTTACTCTTATTTTGTGTGAAGGCTTATAGCAGTAGGCCTATTTCTGTACCTTTATTTCACTTTTAATTCATAAGTTTTTATGTTTAATTTAGTATGAATACTTTAGTCCTCATTAACTAGCATTTTGAATCATTATGATTGTACTCGAAACTAGTAGACAAAAATACCATAATTGGGTATAATATGAAAAAAACACAACTACTTCGATTTAGTAGGAACAACATATGACGCAATGCTAAACGAATGGAATTTAGTTGTTGTTTATTTAGTTATTGTTATTAGTAGTTGTTGTTATTTGTTTTAGTTGTTGTTGTTTATTTAGTTGTATTTAGTTTCAATAACTTTTCTTTATAATGCAATAAAATCTGGCGAGCAGCTATTTAAACGATCGAACACTTCGTTTGTTTATTTGTGGCTTGAAGTTAGGCTCGCAGAAAATGCCGTTCATGGGTTAAATTTAGTAGGAACAACACAACCTGTGACGTAGGCTATAGTATACCCAATTAGTGTAAAAGTTATTATAAGTGTAATGATACTTTTTTTGTATGTTTTCTTTTTTGCTCTTGTAATGTAATTTATCAACGTTTAATTTCATGTAAATAGGTCTGGTTTTACTTACGTTTAATACCACGAAAACGAATAGTTTTATTAAGGCAAATAAAAAAGAAAACTATTAAATATAAACCGGATGCAAGCTATTTCAATAAATGTGAACATAAATTAGGCTCTAAAGAATGACATTTTTTTAATCCTCTCCATTAATTGGATGTTCTCTAGAAAAAATTATCTTGTGATTATTTACGTTTTCACAGGAAACGTTTGGCCATAAATAACGATATTTAGGTTGAAGAAATTTTCGTATTAAAAGATTAATGTCGAATAAAAAAGTGAATAACCTACTCTTTTCTTGGAAATAGTTTTTATCCCACACAGTGCTCTGTTTTTGACCTTATTTTATAAAAAATTGTAAACAGAATTTCAGAGGGAAATATTTTTCACCCACAAATAGAATAGACGTTTAAAGGTTACATGATTTCTCCACTCTCCAGATTTTTCCCCTCGCCTTTACCATGGTGATGCAAAGCTTGTTTTTTCCTCTCGTCTGTATTTTTCAACTTCTTACTGAAGCATACAGCCTTGGGGAAAAGCAAGAGTTTTTAAAGAGTATCACAATATAATTGAAACATTTGTTGATCTTAGAAGGAAGCCCTTAAAGTTATTTAGGGAAGAAATTTTTTTTGACAAGTTCATTGTTTAGGAACCGTGGGGGGAAATCTGGTATCGATGAGGAATGTCGAAGAATTTTGTTTTATCTCTCCTAGAAGAATTTGATAAAATTTCCCTTGCAAAGAGGATTATTTATAAAAATTTCCCCTGAACACCACACAGTGTTCTTTTGGTGGAAAAACAAAGTAAGTGATATTTTACTAATTTGAAAAGGAAAAAAAAAGAACAATTTTTCAATGTAGAGAATCATCAGAAAACTCCTAACAAGCTCGTTTTTTTCTTTTTTCTATGTAATACCGCATTGTTTTAAGACTTCGCAAAGAGAGGAAAAAAAAAAATTCTAATCTGTATTTTCACATTAAATGTTAAAGCGTTCGTGCAAATCATACACTGGTAATATTCAATTACATAACTGAATGGGCTTACAATTTTACAATGGTGGGACAAATTATATACTCTTTAATTAAATTTGTAATTACATAAAAGAAATTATTGAAAATCAGTGTGAAATAAAAATAATTGATTAAATATTATCTTGAACTTATTTATACAGTTTTTTTATGAGGTTCTAATTATATTGTAATATAAGGCAGGGGTCTGTTTAGAAGAAATTTGGGTCCGTTAACGCGTTAACGGACCTTTCACAAAATATCTTTTCATAAAAACGGACCCTTCACAAAATATTTTAACTTAAAAACGGACCCTTCACAAAATGATTTTTCTTTTAATCGGACCCTTCACAAATTTGTTTATCTTCATTATTATTTTGTTAATCGAATAAACCCTTTCCAGGGCAGAAAACAAGAAAGATGGATGTAAACGAATTAAGTTTTGTCTTCGGCAGACGATTCTTCCATTATTCGTCCGAAATTAATATTCTGCGTTCAGCAGTATAGGCTAAATACCAAATATTTGTATGTTGCATCTCTAATTTAGAAGCAGCAATTGTTGTTTATTTTTTAAAATTTAATTTTTTTAATTATAATTTTACAGTGTTGAGCATAATCTTGTATGCCTTTACAATTTAAAAACTCCTTGAAAAAGTTTTTTTTTTGCAATAACGGACCCTATTTGCACAATTTCATGAAAGCGGACCCTGGTTGAAAGAATGTGAGTAATTTTTTCACAATTTCACGAAAAACGGACCGTTCACAAAATGTCTGGACAGACCCCTGTAAGGAAATAAACTGAAAAATATATCGAACACAAGCTTGAGATAGATATTAGAAACGATACGTACTCAGTAAGATCTTTCAGAGCAGTGGAGGAAACTGGAAAATGCCATACGAAACTGGAGAAAGCCATAAGAAACTGGAAAAGCCATACGGAAACTGGAAAAAGTCATAAGAAACTGGTCAATATGCAAGAAGCTAAAAAATGACAAATACAGTTGAGTTATAAGTGTTAGAATGTATTGAATTAAAAAAAATAAAATTGAATGTAATTAATTTAAACAAATGAAATTTATTATTTGAAATTTTAGCAGAATACTATATTAAAATATACTATATTAAATTTAAAAAAAATAATAAAATGTAATACCCGAAAATTCTAATTATCTCTCTCGATATCTTTTTTTTTATGCTCGCACTTGAGCTGGTGTCGAAAGCGACAAATAAGAGATTAGATGTTGCCAAAATTAACTTTTTTAAAACATATAAAACTGAATTTAAGAGTTCAAGATAGATAAAAATCGTTTTATAAACTTATTAGATAACATGACGTAAGGTTATCGTTTGCGAGAAAAATTATTTATCTTTTATTTCTTTCTATAGTGTCACATATCTGTTTTCCTAAGTTAAATTTTTTTCAGGCACTGTGATTATTTTTAAAATTCAGTTCATCATTCAATGCATTACGATTTACATTCATAATTTATAGTTGCGATAGTATTTTTATGAATATTGTCAAAAGAAAGCTGAATATATACATATACATTGATATAAATACATTGATATACATTGATTCAAAACGCTGGAAAACAAGATAAGGTAATGATATAATCCCGCGTTCAGTCCACACGATTATATCCGCTAAAAAGAGTGCTTTCTAATATTGTATTAATATAGCCAAAGTAAAATATTCATCAATACAATTACATTGCCATGTATTTATATATGATACTATATACTCACACTATTGCATTGATATGTTTTGGTTCCGCCATATTAATACAATACACTTTTTTACGGATGTCGACGTGTGAGCTGATAATGAGATTATATCTTTATTTTGTTTTCCGGCTTTTTAAATTTTTTTTTTAAATTTTTAAATATTTTTAAAAAACATTTTATTATTAATAATTTTTTTTTAACTTTAAAAAATAAAATAAAATTTCTTTGATTTATTTTGTATTTTCAACTTATTTTATGAGTTCTTTGTACTTGCAGCTTATGCGCATTAAATACAACTAATTACTTTTCTTTATTTTTTTAATTTTCTTCATTAATCTGTCTTTTCTTTTATTCTTTTTTATCTCTTTATTGCGTTATAAGCTAATATAATAATATATATAAGCTAAAAATATAGAAAAAAATATACAAAAATTTATGAATAATTATTAAATTAGAAGAAAAATTATTAATCTGAAATATTTTTTTAAAAATATTTAAAAATTTAGCAAAAAATTAATAAGCAGTAAAATCGAGCTTGATATTGTGCCTCAGAGTTTTGGCCTGTCCTAACATGTTTTCAAGAGTTTGGATAACTTCTGATTTTTTATTTTGGTTATGGAGTCTAAGGTATGGAGTAGTTCAGTAATGAACAAAGTTATGTTTAGTTTTAATATAAATTTATGATGGTCAAGTCTTATATTTCGTTGTTGAACTAACTATGGGTATAACATCTTTTGCCAACCATTGTTTACGACTACTAGTATTCAACGCCGTAGCCTTGTAATTTTGAACCCAATCCAGAAGACAAGGAGAACTCCTGGATCAAGTATTGGGGGAAATTTGCCTTCGTAGTGAGCTTCTTGATGGGACTAACCCACATTTGCGTTACATGGAGAAGAAGACCACGAGAACCTTCAACGGTTAGC
Organism: Parasteatoda tepidariorum; assembly: GCF_043381705.1. NCBI lineage: Eukaryota > Metazoa > Arthropoda > Arachnida > Araneae > Theridiidae > Parasteatoda > Parasteatoda tepidariorum. The sequence continues at coordinate 6,094,154 of NC_092206.1, forward strand.
TTGATTGCAAGGAGACTCTAACCCATGATCCGCTTACGACCGAGGATATATTACGTCAGCACTGTGGTCGGTGCAAGCCGGATGCAGATTCGTATCGACCAGCCATCGCTGGGATTCGAACCTGATTCACCTCATTGGAAGATAATTTTGCAGAACTTGAAGGTAATTTTTTAAAAACTTAACCCTTAACGACCTCGTATATGGCGGCAAAAACCATTATTTTAATCACCTTTCTTGAAGTCATATTTAAAATCAAATTAATTATAATTATATGATTATAATAAGTTACATAATTATAAAAAAAGATATAATTATAATAATATTATTTATACAATTATAATTAAATTNGTTGAACAACCGACCCAAATTTAATATGCACTTTTAACGCATATTTCTATTTGGGGAACTTAATAGTTATTAAACTATAATCGTTGATGGAATTTAGCTTCCTGTTTAGAAAATCTTACTAGAACAGATATTGTTTTAACCGTGTTGTTCTTTGATGCCCTGTTGCTATAGCGAAAAATGATGTTGTTAACATGCCCATAATGTGATAAAACAATCTTTTTTAACTGATTACATTTCATAAAAAAGATCACTTTTTTTTTTCTTCCTCACAGTGGCTGAGGTTATCTTGCATTTATTGCCAAATATGTTTTTGACTGAGATAAAGTTAAAAAAAGAAATATTCGTGAGCGATGAAAAATTACAATTATCTTATATTCGTAATAATTTCTGAATTTATCGTCTGCGTTCAGCGGATTCATGGCATATCCGGTGGAATTATTTTTTTTCTTCTTTCTGAAGACATCTTTTAATTAACTTCCGTTTTATTTTCTCTATTTATACATTTGTTTGTTAAGGACACTTTTTCATTGTTGAATAAAAGAAGTTGAATAAAAAATATTCTATAATGACACATAAATTATTCTTTAATTTATTTATATCACCCAAAATTTATATTTCTTAAATTCTTTTGCATAAAATAATATATATATAAACAAGAAACAAATGATATACAAAATTTTTTAAAGTCAATTCCTTCTTAGAACATATTGTTAACGTTTTTTATAACATTCTTAGAACATATTGTTAACGTATTCATATGTTGACGTTTTTTAGCCTTATTTATAAATTAATTTGCAACTCTTTGTATACTTTTTAAACATTATTTTTGGTGATAAACCTAAAACTAAAGTGATAATAATGGAAATGTTTATTATGTAAATCAATTTATTATAAAAATTGGTCCAAAATGTAAATATTTTTATCGAGCTTACGAACCATCTTTATTTCTGGTCGGAAGACACAGTAGATTTCTTAAAAAAAGCAGGAATGCCAAATGAAAATAAATACGAAATGCCAATAGAAAATGAGAAAGTTTAAAAAAAAAGCATTTTTATGATAACAATATACAAAATAAATTATGGAAAAGAGCATTTATATAGAAAAAAAATTGCATTAGTATTTCCCATCACGTTTTCAAAATAAAATAATATAACAAAAATAAAATAACAAAGTTTGATTTAAAAAAACACAAGTTTTCTTTTTAACTATTTTTATTGTTTGCATTATTTTTTTTTTAATTTTCATTTCAGAGAAATTATTAATGATTCGTCTTATGTCGTTTATTTTTAACTTATGCTTATGTACCTTAAGCAGGGTGCATAGCATTTTAAAAAAGTACTTAAAGGCTTATTTTTTATTAACGTTTTGTAAAAGCCCTTAAAAGGTGCTTTTTTATTCGGGGTTTGTAAAAAGTGCTTTATTTTCTATCTTTTAAAAAAAATTTTTTTTTTTCTTTGCCATGTCGATTGTCCTTCTAAATTACAAAAAATGCATGATTTTCACAACATTATCTGCTATATTTATCAGAAACTAAATATTTTATGACGATTATGTAAAGTTTTTGATAATATTTTTGAATTTTATTGATTTTATGTTTATAAATGAAGAACTTTAAGCAGTAGAAAAAATTTTTTTATCACTGCACAGATCCTAATAATGAATTTTTTTTTTTTGGAAAGTGTTTAGAAATTTTTTTTGAGTGCTTAAAAGTACTTAAAAGGCGCTTATTTTTTGTTGTAATATCTGACTACATATCCTGTAAAACAATTTTATAACTCGACCAGATTTATTTCCCGGACTGCGAATTCTCCAGAACTTTCGGACGTAAAAACTAAGTTAAAAAAATTACTGTTAAAACGATGGAAAAATTTGATTTTCTTATTTTATTTTTTACCTGGCATTGAACATCCAAGCTATTTTCAGGTTTGTGACTATCAATATTCAACTCCGTAGCCTTGTAATTTTGAACCCAACCCAAAAGACCAAATGACTCCTGGATCATCTTGTCATTAGAACATACTTAAACTGTAAATGTAAACATCTTGTATTAACTTTAACTGTTTTTATGTTGATAATAAGTTAACATATTTACACCTTTTCATTAATACATATCATTTTTATGATTACTTCGACAAACAATCTCAAAAGTGGCTTGACGATTAAGTTTTTTGGATAAATATTTACAAATTCTAAATAAGGTTGATGTCCATACAGTGGCTGTGTATAAAGAAGAATAGCACGATTCTCATCCCCAGAGCTTTTTTTTTTCTAAAGAATTTTTTAAATAGAGTTCCCAAAATCATAACAGCTCCTTTGTCTATCCATATACTGAAATAGATGATATGAGATACGATTCCAAAAGGGAGTTTTTGCTCTTCATGCTTAGAATCATAAATAATTTTTAATTAGATGAAAAAGAGCATTATTACTTTTTTGTCAGTACTTAATTATCTATTCTTACGCTTAATCAATATCACATCAGACAATTCATTCTACCAGATGACAAAAGAAAAAAAAAAACAGCTGCGAGGATTTTAATGATCGTGAATCTTTTAAATTCGTTTAGATTTTAAGTATTTATCTAACATCAGAATTTTTTTAATTCAACTGGAATAATATAAATGAATTAAATTAAATTTGAAGTATAAATTTCTTTAAAAAAAACATTCATGCTAATGAAATCACACATCAATCAAATTCAATGCCGACTTTGAATGTCAGTATAATAGTTTTGTACAAATAAAATAATGCATCAATTAAATTCAATACAAAATATAAATGACAAAATGTCGACTGAAACTTTCGCTGAAATAAAATCAACTTTCGTCAAAATTCTTTTTCTCTGAAACTCCAGGAAGAAATTTTTCTTTACTCACATTTAATCTTAAAATCAAAAAAATTTGAAATTTTTCCTAATTTTTTATTAAAACATTTTTAGTGTTTTGCGTAAGCAGTTTTTAATTGTATTTTATAATCGGCGTAGAGCCGCCGACCCAATTTCAAGTTTACAATTATCAATATTCAATTCCATAGCCTTATAATTTTGAATCCAATCCAAAAGACAAGGGAACTCTTGAATCAATCATTGGGACAAATTAGAATTCCAATTTTTTTTTCTCTGAATTTCCATGAAGAAAGTTTTATTTTACTCACATTTAATCTTAAAATAAAATAAAAATTGAGTGCTACTCACACTATTGCATTGATATATTTTGCTTCGGCTATATTGATACAATATTTGAAAGCACTCCTTTTTTGCCGATATAATCGTGTAAGTTGATGAAGAAGGGATAATATCTTTTTTTTTTTTTGCGGATCTTTATTGTAATTTTTTTTAAATAATTTTCTTCTTTTCTTTTTTCATCAGTCTGTAAATTTTTCCATGTTTTCTCTGCATTTCGAACTTATTTTATGAGTTCTTTAAACTTGTAGCTTATGCGCAGTAAATACAACTTACTGATTTTCTTCGTTTTTTTTTTTTTTTTTTTTTTTTTTTTTTTTTTTTTTTTTTTTTTTTTTTTTTTTTTTTTTTTTTTTTTTTTTTTTTTTTTTTTTT
>NC_092206.1:6098185-6112145 GCF_043381705.1 Parasteatoda tepidariorum
TTAATATACTTTGCTTTGGCTATATTGATACAATATTATAAACCACTCTTTTTTGCAGATGTAATCGTGTGAGCTGGTGAAAAGATATCTTTTTTTTTCTTCGGATTTTTATTAATTATTACTATTCTTTCCTTTTCTCTTTTTGTATTCATTTATTGTGCTATATATATATATATATATATATATATATTGCACAATAAAAGAGAATAAAAGAAAGCAGAGATTACTATTTACTTATTTTTATTTAGTACTCTTAAGCTCAAGTACATTGAACCCATAAAATAAAAAATAATTTTTTTTTTTTAAAAGGAAAAAATGTAGATTTTTTAAGTGAAGAAAAAAATTTTAACAAATAAAATATTTTTGAAAAATATTTAAAAATATTTTTAAAAAATTGGAAAATTTATATATTTTGCTTTGGCTATATTACTAAAATATTAGAAAGCACTTTTTTTTTTGCGGATATAAATGGATGAGCTCATGACAAGATTATATCTTATTTTGTTTTCCAGCTTTTTAATTTTGTTTTCATTTTTTTTTTCCTCAAATATTAAATATTATTAAATTAATTCAATATTTTCTTCACTCTACATACGGATCACGCAGCGGTAGTTTGGGCAAAAAATTTTTAAAAGGTATGCTATTCCGCAGGTCTTTACATTGGAGTACATATGATTATGACATAAAATACACAAAAGGCTCCTAAAACTTTGAAGCTGACATGTTGTCTCGGGATTCTCGTCTCAATAGTAATACTAACAATATTGATATAAATAATGGTAACCTTTTTTCAGATTTTCTGCATTTCGATGTAATTCGCGAAGAGCAACAAAATAATTAAATTGGAAATTTTTTTGAAACCGATAATATTTTATATTTACGTACAAAATGATTTACCAAATTTCTTGTTCAATTTTCTTTAAGACAAATATTATTTAAAATTACTCATGAAATAATCGGTCATCCTGCAATTCAAAAAAACAATTAGTTTACCTACGACTGTTTATTATTGGTAAAATATTATTTTATATATTACAAATTTTAATAAACTAATAATTTCGCTTTTGCATCTAAAGCGATAACAACAGAAACTTGTGTTAACTTCTTGCACCAAATTTTTCAAATTCAAACTCCTGAAAAATTGTGGGTGAGCGAATGGCAGCATTTATTTCTTCTCATTTTAAAAAATCTCTAAAACATTAATAAGTTTCAAATTAAGAAAATTGATAAGTTTTATTTACCTGCGCGTAAACTGCAAGTACATAGAACTCATAAAATAAGTTAAAAATGTAGAGAAAACATGGAAAATAATAAAGATTAATGAAAAGAAAAAAAATTATTAAAATAAAATATTTTTAAAAAATATTTTAAAAAATTTTATTTAAAAAAATAAATAAATAAATATTTTTTTAAATATTCTTAAAAATATTTTATTTTAATAATTTTTCTTCTCCACTTTTCTTTCAGATTTATTTATAACTTTCCATGTTTTCTCTATATTTTTAACTTATTTCATGAATTCTAGAGTACTATACATTTGCAGCTTATGCGCAATAAATAAAACTTATTATTATTCTTAATTTCCTTCATTTTTCTCTCTTTTCTTTTTATGTTTTTTGTCTTATGAAGTCAAAAAAGATATAAGAAAAGAGAGATTAATGAAGAAAAATAATAAGTTTTATGTGCTGCACATAAGTTACTAGCACATAGAACTCATAAAATAAGTTAAAAATATCGAGAAAACATGGAAGATAATAAAGATTAATGGAAAGAGAAAATTTATTAAAATGAAATATTTAAAAAAAAAAATTATTTATATTTTTTTTAAATATTCTTAAAAATATTTGTTATATTAATTTTGCTATTTTGTTATTCTTAAAAATACTAAAAATTTATTTAAAAATATAAATGAATATATTTTTTTAAAAATATTCTTAAAAAGTATTTAGTTTTAATAATTTTTCTTCTTCTTTTTTCATTAATCTTTATTATTTCCCATGCTTTCTCAATATTTTTAACTTTAGATTTTTTTTAAAAAAAATAGAAGAAGTTTTATTGTTTGTGACAAACACTCTAATCAACCATTTTAGGGAAAGTATGATCGGTTTATTATCGTAGAAGTATTTCTTAATGTCATTCCATTCCTAAACAGGAATATTCTTTCTATCGGGCTTCATTTTATAGGTTATGTTTACGATAACTTTATAACCCAAATTGATTTGTTAAAATGCATTTTAGCAAATCAAAAATAATACGGGAAAACGGAAAATTGATAAACTGATAAATTTCTCTCGAAATCCCTGAGCTTAGAATCTATTGTTGAATTTATTGCGCGAGTAATGAGCAACTCTTCTACCATAACATAACCCAAATGTGGGTCAGCACCTTATAAGGTTCTCTTTACTAATCTTCAGAACGGTACCGTTTGAAGTTTCAGACAATAAAACAAAATACAATAAATAATAAAAATTTAAGAATTTTCATGGAGGTCAGTATTCCTAATAAGGAACAATATTTTTTTTTGCTTAAACTTTTATATTATCGAAAATAATAGGTATTTCATTGATATTTACACGCAAATGAAATATAAGAATATAAGTTGTTTACGTATGTAGAAATTTTTCATTATTTTTAGTTTTTTTCTTATTATAAAATATATTTAAAATTCCTTAAATACAATGTAGGTGTTTATATTATCTTAATTATTTAAGAAATTTGAAATTTCAAAATACTCACTTCAGTTGTCTTTAATTTTCAACTAGAATATTTCTCCTGCACCTTTGTATGCCCGCGTGTGTGTTTATTGAAAACAAAACCACGAAAATAATATTTTTTTCCCCTTCATCTATGAATAAAAATCAACAGGATAGTTATGGACTTGTGACAAATAAAAACAAATCACGTGCCTATGCAACGACAGTTACATTTTTTGATCAATTCAAATAAATGAAACTGATATCAGACAAAGCAAATGTACATAAATTCAGTGGAATTTTTATGATTTGTAAACACAAACTTTTACTTTAATATATTTTGTTTTTTAAGAAAAATGAAAAAATATCCAGAAATGAATTCAAAAATGCGTATTTTTTTTTTTACAAAAAATAAAAAAAGAGTTTTTTATAACAAATAAGTAAGATAAAAATACAGAGAAGACGAAGAAAGAAGATAGAAAAAAACATGTGAACAATTTTTGTAAGAAATAAAAAGAAAAATTAAATGAAAAAATAATTTACATACTTATAATTTTAAAAAGAAAACAAAGAAAAATGAAAGGATATAATCTTGTCATCAACTCATACGATTATATGCGCAAAATAGTGCTTATACTAATAATGTACTAATATAGCCAAAGCAAAATATATCAATATAATAGCGCGTGGAGCACAAAAAAAGGAGTAACGGTTTCGAAAATGAAACACATCAGACGAAAAACACAAAAAATTCTAGAAAAATATAAAATAAAACACAAACACTAAAATATAAAGAGAACAGCGAGAACAAATGTCCATGTATTTACCGACTTCTTACAAAAATACAGAAAAAAACAAGTTCAAGTATTTTAATCTGCAATTTTGTAAAAAATCTGCAGAATTTTAGGAAATGCTAGCAGGTATGATAGGTGCATTGATAAAGCTAAAGCATACATTGTTGGAAAATTTTTTATAGTATTACTTAAGTGTAAAGAAAACAATTAAATGTGTTTAAATTTCGGTTATTTTTAACTTACCGGGAAGATACAAATTTTTATCTTTAGTGCGATTTGAAACAAAAAACTTCTCTCTTACAAAAATATTTAAAAAAAAATTTTTTTTTTAATTCTTTTTGTAATTTTAGCAAAAGGTAAGTCTTTCGTGTTTATACACTAATAGATTCATTTTCTGGTTGACATTTTTTGGTCAACATTTTCTGCCTTTATTTTGTTCATTGAATCTTCTCTCTTAAATTATTATATGCTTTTATAAATAGATTTGTTATAAATTTTTTTATATTGGTTTAATTGCATCAAGGTATGATATCGAACGCAATTTTCTTTTAACATTGACATTAAACATTTTCTCAAGTTCTTGAGTACTTATATTATCGGCATTATTTTAAATACTTTTATTTTAAATTACTCGTTTGAAATTTGAAACAAGTACAGATTTTTTATTTTATTTTCATAATGTTTAAAATAGTAAAATAATGATGTAATAAAATATGATATCGTAAAATACTGATAGTAAAATAATGATATAGCGAATTATAGTAAAATAATGATATTGTAGAAAATTTTCTTGATTGACTTATGTTTAAAATTTAGCTTAAGGACCTATGCATTATTAAAAAAAACTTAAATCAATGTAGAAGAATAATGTTTAAATTTTTATCTGAAAGTTCCTGTATATTCTTTGCGAAAACATGTTTTGTAAATGCATAATTTAGTATTTTTTATAACAACTTCATCATTATCAAAAACTTGACCCCGGACTTTGCTATATTTTCTGCAGTTTCTTTCTCTAAAAAGCTCCTCTGCTTAAAATTTTACATATAACACCAAATTTTTTTTTTTGGGGGGGGGGACCTATTTGCTATGTTAATGCATAACCTCTTATCTGCGAAATTAAACTGGTTAAATTGTTTCGTTTTAAACATTTCAACTACTAAAACTCAATATCTGTCACTTTTTTTAAAATTTAAGTGTTAGGGAAAATTTTTGGTAAATATTGCTATTTTAGTACGTTGCAATTTTAAGTAATTAAATAATTGTTAAAATTTTCTGATGTGCCCACATAAAATTATACTACGCTATAAAAAATTANAAATTATTTATGGTAATAAGATAATTTATAAGTGGAAGATAAGAAAATTTAATCGTTTATTTATATGTATAATATATAAATAAAACTTTAATACTCTTTCAGACACGATTCTACGAAAAGCTAAAAATGTGTTCAAAAGAGACCAGACTCTGTGATGCAGAAAATGAAATCAGATTTTGAATAAATGAATTAATTGTAAAACTATTTTGCAACGTCGAATAACAAATATGTTTTTTCTACGAAAACATTTCGATAAATATAAATGCTCTGCTCTAATCAGCATTCATAAGCGCTTCACTGAAGAATTGCTCTGGCGATTACTCTGTTCGTATAGGACAGTGTTGGCGATAATATATATTATTTTTCCCTTTAAAGGGATTTTAAAAAAATTGTTAGGAGAATACGCAGTGGCGCTATCTATTGCTAAAAGATGAAATGAATATTTCCTAGCAGATTTTTCAATACTGTTATTATAAGACTTGAAATATAAACATTTTCATCTAGTGTTACCTGTTTTTAACTTTATGTTGAATGATGCATATACTTTTATGTTCTCTAACTTCATGCTTCCGCTCCTAATGCAGGTGACTCTTATAAATTAAATTTAAATAATAATAATTTATAACTATTACAGAAATTTAAAAAAAATGTTTTTTTTCAGTCAGTTTGTCAATCCGTAAAAAAAAAAATTTTTAAAGAGAAAAAGAAAAATTATTCATACATTTATTATGTTCTAATTTTATATCTATTACTTCCATGTTCTAATAAGTCAGTATACGCGGTATACTCTTGATATCTAAAAGTTGAAGGGAGAAGCTAAAAATTTTGTCGAGGTAGCGAGTTTTCAAGATAACAAGTTGAGTTTTAAATATGTTCTAAAAAGTAAAAAAATATAATCGAAAATATTACTCTAAAAAGTAGTGTCATGAAACATAAGAATAACTACTATTAAATATGTATGTAATGATTATAGTTGACTATAAGTGTAAATACAACAATGATAATTTTATTTTTAAAAGGAGGACAAGAATAATTAGGCATCAAATAGAAAAGAATTGGTTTACAATAAACTTACATTGTAATTTTTCCAAAAGAATTCAATTTCCATTGTGGAAAAGATTCGACATTACAAAGTTTTGAGACATAGACGGTTTGAGAGAAGGTTTTTAGACTCTTCGACATAGGAATTAAAATTAATATTAGGTAGATATATAATGCCAAGAGGGAAAAAAATTCTTTTTTTGTTGAGAAACCTAGGTTTTCGAGGTACTGAAGTTCGAGATATTGAGAGTATATTTATATATGAAAATATTTTTAAGAGAATAAGTAAAATTATTAATGAATAATAATTAATTAAAGAAAAGATAAAACCCAGAAAACAAAATAAGGAAAAAAAAGATAATCTCGGCGTCAGCTCTCACGGACTATATCCTTACTAACAATGTATTCCTTAGTAACAGGAGTCCTTACTAACAATGTATTAATATAGCCAAAGCCTTACTAACAATGTATTAATGTAGCCAAAGCAAAATACATCAATACAATAATGTATGAAGCCCCAAAAAAATCGAAATGAATATAAAACAAATACAAAATCAAACATATCCATCAAAATAAAAATTCAAGAAAAATACAAACACAAAACGTACATACGTAAAAGCTAATTTAAACATCCTTTTACTTAGTACTTACTGACATCTTGCAAAAATGATTCAAAAATATTTTCTTATTTAGTTTGCCAGATTATGAAATATGAAAATAAAAACATATATAAGGATGTATTTTATGGCCCGTTCTTACTGAAGTACAGAACTGCATTTGATTAGTCAGTAACCTTGTTTTGGCCCGAAACTGGATTTGCCCTAATTATATATTATACTGGATAATTCACAGTTTATACTTAATAAAATGCCCAAATTTAAATATAACAATTTAATTTTGATGATTTTCAGAGAAATTATTAACATTTATTGATAAAAATCTTTATCAAAATTAGGGAATTTTAATTTTGTATTCGCCCGAATTAGATTTGCACATTATGAAAATGTCAATTTAGAAAAAAAATTTTTTTTTGTGTTCATTAATAATTAGAACTTACAACTAACTGAATGATTTATATAGAATTCAATTACATTAATTAGATAAATAGTATTTTTTTTATCTAAAGAGTTTGTGTATTTGTTGTTTGGTTTACTTTGCTTAGATAAATAAACATTACACCAAATTCTTTTGATTCTGTTTATTTGATTGAAATAAATATTTTTAGAAACATTAGAATTCTGTGTAATTAATGATTCATATTAAAATGTATCTGTAATCAGTTTATATTAAAATCCGAAAAATTAAAGTCAATATTATCGTTATGATCACGGATTAATTCCTCTGGGTAAATATTATTTAACAAACTTGCATAATTTTGAAAATTAAAGATAGTTAATTCCTCAATAAATCAAAAAACAAATTTTATATTAAAGAGTATAGAGAGATTCTTTATAAATTCTAAAAATAGGTTGATTATTTGTGATAATTCATGAAAAACTTTCTTTAATAATATTGTTAATAATTTTATTTAAGTAGTTACAGAAAATAGTGCCAGGTTTAGTTAAGTACGTATTAAACCAACAAGTGATTTTTCTAGAGTAAAAAAGAATTTTATGAAATTTTGGGTTGATGATTAAGCATGGAAATTGTTATTACCTTTAATTTTTAACTTCGTATAGAAAGATAATTTTTTTTAATTTACTTTACTTTTTTTAATTTAATATTGTTTAAATTACTAGGCTTAAAAGTTTTACTATTTTCTTATTTAAAAGTTCAATATCCAAAGGGAATTTTCCTGGATTGGTTGTGATGTGAGGTTGAATTTTCCTTCTTTGGTATAGCCTACAGTTTCCAGCCTTATGTCTACAATCTTTGTTTACATTTGGCCAAATGAATCTGTTTGTACGCATAAGTATCGTACTTTAAACTTGTAGTTCAATACTTTGTAAAGTTATTACGTTGGCAACACAAAGACGTCAGAACATAAAAAGTCGTTAACAAGCGTTTATTTTAAAGTTATTTTCCTTTCAGTTTGATTCAGTATTTTATAACAATAAAATTTGTTTAACTAAATTATATTGTTATTGGTAGGTAGGTATTTTATTTACTGCTCACTAGAATTGCACAATGGGCTATTGGCGACGGTCTGGGAAACATCCCCGAGGATGCTCCGAAGACATGCCATGACAATTTTGATTCTCTGCAGAGGGGATGGCTTCTCCGCTTTGTTACCCCGACGACCTACGACCGAAAACGAGCACTTTACAGTAGACCAGTTTAACGATTGCCAATACCGCAAGTGGTCAAAGTGGCCACCCACCCCCTAAACTGACCGCAACCAGTGATGCTTGGCTTCGGTGTTCTACTGGAAACCGTGTCTTTACGATCAGTCCACTGCTGGGCTGTTTTGTTATTGAAATACATATTTATCGCTGACCTATAAATCTATCTTTGATTAATTTTATAGTAGTTTTGATACTTGGATGTGATAATTGATGAATCAAATTTCTCTCCTAAATTTTCAATGCAATGTAAGGTTGCATTAATAAATAAGGGAAGGTATTTAATCTTCCTACAGTATGCGATTTGGGATGAATTTGACAACAAAGACAAGTTGACAACATTTACAGCTATCTACAACTTAATATACAGTTAAAGCGTAATTTTTTTCTGTTATAAAATACGTCATTAACGAGCAAAAATATATACAGACCCGGGCCAAATTATTAGACGCACTGTAAGATTCTATGTGCAATCTTAATTATCAGACGATACTTTACAGCTTTATTGTTTTTACGCGACTGAAACCGGTTTGCACTAGTTTACGTTCGTGTATCAATTGGTGAAATTAGACGTTATATAATATAAATTTGACGATTGGATAAGTTAGACGATATATAATATAAATATAGAATATTTATAATATCAGGTATTGTATTAATACACCGAAGATATCAGGTATTGTATTAATACACCGATGACCACCCTCCATCTAACAATGGGCTCGCCCAGGTTTTCATGGTTTCTCTCCCAGGAACAATGTTTTCATGGGGCACATTAGGACCCATAATCCTCATAGAACAAACCCTGACGTCTGTAAGCTACTTGAACATAGTTCACCCATTCATGGCAACAGTTTTTCCTGCGGGGGATGGTGTTTAAAAACAGGATAATGCACCATGTCATAAGGGTCGAATCGTCATGGATTGGTTCGAGGAACATTCCAGTAACTCTCAAGTCATGTCTTGGCCCCCAAATTCACCTGATCTTAATCCAAAAGAGCATTTGCGTTCCTACTTGGAAAACCAAATTCGATACCTCAGACTACCTATCAGCACCTTGTGGAATCAATACCACGGCGGGTGCTAGCAGTTTTGAGGGCTAAAGGTGGTCCTACATGTTATTAGCAGGGTGGTCATTATGTAATGGTTCTTCGGTGTATATTATAATAATTAGATCAAATTACTAGACGAACTGTAGTTTTTTAATAATTACATGTTTTGCACGAGTTTTTATGCAATACTTTTATATTTAAACATACGTGCAATGGGTTTTTATCCAGGAGATTTTTTATATACTTCCTATTTGTATTTATTTTTAACGTATTGCATTACAATGCTAACCAATTGATACACGGACGTAAACAAATGCAAACCGGTTTCAGACCCGTAAAAACAATAAAGCTGTAGTATAATATCTCCTGATAATTAAGATTTTACATAGAATCTTATAATGCGTCTAATAATTTGACCTGCCTGTACATTCATTATATCTTCAATATCAAAATACATCGAACATCAGAATTTTAAATAAAGTTACATTTTCCTAACAACGCGTTGTTTACATTCATAAAATATTGATGCGTGTGATTTTATTGACCTTGCGCACCACAAATATTGTGTTCAGAATCAGGAATTTTAAGTTTTGTTGAAAATTAATGAAGCAGGAGTTTCTAAAAAATCTTTTTAATTCGTCTATTTCCTGTTCTTTGGCAAAATCTCCATAATTGATCGCATCAGGAAAATGGTGCGAAAATAAAAATAAAAATGAGCTATTAGAGCAGCATCAACTAGTTGCTGTTTACTTAATTCGGAGGCTTTTGTTATCTAATCATTCAATTCTATTTTTCGCTTATCATTCTTTGTGACTATTCTTTTAAATATTAACGAGATAGATTCCACTTGAGCAGAAGAAATCGTCGATAATAATTTATAGCATTCCTAAAAACCTTCGTAATGGGTTGACAATGGCAGGTTTGGGAATTATTTGTATAATTTCTACTCGATCTTATTCCTTTCTACTCGGTTTTATTCCTTCTTCTTTTACCAAATAACCCTAGAAAGAAATTATGGTGTGGAAGGAACAATTTGTAGAACTTTTAGGAGGTATTATTCCACTGGTAGGAGGAAATATATCACCCATCAATTATGTCAGAGCTTGTATGGAATGTATGCGAGACGAACGCTCTAACCTTCAAGCCTGCTGATCAATTCCAGTTCCTTCATAAATATTCGAAACAATATAAATTTACTTATTTGGCCCTTTTCCATCTAGTCATGGCATTAAATGGATTTACATTGTTGAAGATGTTGAACTGTTGATGCAAACAATTCAACCAAACTGTTGAATACAAACAGTTCAACCAAACTGTTGAATGCAAATAGTTCAACAGAAGGGGCTTGATTCTAACTCCTATTTAATTAATTGAAACACATAAAATACAGCACATATAGTAGTCGTAAAAAATACATGTATAAAACTCCACAGTTCAGCGACTGAAGATGGACTAATTATATTGTAGCTAGATGGCGTTCAGCATATAGTTTGGCTTAGGAGGGGTTGCTGTGGCAATCTGAACTGTAATTAGATCTTTTGCAGAAGTAATTTTACTCGTTGAACAAGATATTTATAACAATTCAAATAGGGAACGGTTTTTATTGCTATTTAATAAGATTTTTTTTTCTTTTTAAAGATTTCAATATGAATGTTAAAATTTATAAATGGCAACATGTAAAAAATCTCTCTCTCTTTTTTTTTTGTTTTTTTTTTTTAATTGACATCTATTTTAGCACGAGTTTATAAAATAAAATAAATATTGATTTCGTGAGGGGAGAGTCAGCCCTTTTTCAAATAGTAATAAAAAGTAAAAAGGAACCCTTTTACAAAAAGTAATATCTAATATTCAAGCTTTTTTTTAACCAATTTATAATTGGAATCTTTTTTAAATAATAGTACTAATTAAGAATATATTTAAAGTATTCTTTTGAGAAAGGGGAAATTAAAAAACCAACCGTTAAAATTAAACTGAATTTCTGAAGTAATCAATATTTTACGTAAACGAGAATTGTAAATAAAATGTAATTTTATAATTATATAAAGAATTGTTATAATATACCAATCGAATTTTAATAAATAATAAAATTAAATTAATTAACTAATTACGTGCTAAAGATTACGCTACTACGAATCGCTTTTTGAATTCCCGACAAATATTATACTAATTTCTATAATCAAATACTGTTAATTATGAATACTCAAATGAACTCTTTAATAATATGATAAATAGATTTTAATATCCTGTCTGAAACTAATAAACAATATGAAAATAATTATTTTTTAAAAGTAGGCGTTTAAAATTTACAATTTAGTACTATGTTAAATTTAGCTTGATTTAATTTATGTCGTTCTTATAATACCTATTTCGAGGCATTTGTCATGGTTATTTTCAGCTTTTTTTCCATTTCCTACATTTTTTTATGTTTTTTTTTTCTAATTTCTTCCTGTTAGAAATAGATTTCTTTACCCGAAAAAACGTCAACAAAGAGAAAAGAAAGGGAAAGGTGTTATACTTTCCAAAAATACTGAAACATCGTTGCCATCGCTAAATATAAAATTATATTTTGAATTTGAATCATAAAACAAGTTTATGAAGCCCTTCTTTTCCCTCTTGTGATATGATATTAAATAGTTATGTTCACTTTATATTATATTATTATTTTTTATGGACGTCAGTCATTATTTTTTTTGAACACTGCCTATCAGCGCATATGTATAAACTAAACTATTGCAATTATTTGCTAAATAAAATATCATTATTGGCTATAATATCATTATATTATTAAAAAAAAATTTAAAATAATTATCGTTATCAACAAACAATAATAATATTATGATTATTTGTTTTATAAACTAATATATTTTTTATTATTGCTACTAAATATTATATCGTATAAGCATATATTTGGGAACAAGTAATATTTTAACATATAATGTAATTTAATATGAGTATTTATGCGTTTCGTGAAAAAAATGAACAGCAAAAATACTTTTTAAAGCATAATCTTCAAAAAATATATTTTATTTCTTTTAACCATTAAAGTCTTTATCTTTATTTTTCTTCGTTTCTTTTCTTTTCCTTATAAACTAGCCACAACCTACAAATAATGTTAATATTTTTAAAAAAATTAAATTTATGAAAAAATGTTTTCTCAAAATGAACATTGCTGTAGCCAAAACAGTTTTTCAGAGAAAAAAAATGGAATTTTACGAGTAAAGTTAAACAAAATCATAACCGAAAACTAGTTTTTAGAAATTTTATATTCACTGTTTAGTCTTACGAGTAATAATTTGCATTATTTTAGGAGACTTTAAATCCTCGAAATCAATTTTTTTATTTACTCTTTATTTATTTTTTAAGTGTAGGAGGAAATCACACAAAGTTGCTATTATTTTTCTTTTTCTACAAATGGCGTGATTTGGCGGCTCTGAGCTCTAATTTTGGCATCCTCTCCCTGCCAGCAAAAATGACAGCTCTCTTTGCTTGTCATTAAGCGTTACTTGAAGATCTCAATCAGATATCTTCCACTTCTTTGCACTTGCTCTTTAGATAGCTAATGTAAAGCAAGGAGTTTGTTTCTGTTCGTATTATATTTAGTTCCGTTTTGTTTATTTAGAGCATAGAAGCTACAGCATTAAAAGCAAACGATTTGTTTTTCGATAAAAACGCTATGTTTTCCCTCCGTTCTTAATTTCATTCCACGATTTTAGTTAAGCAGACAGATTTTTCTTTTTATCTGAGACTAATAAAGCTCAGTCTTAATCAATTTCCCTTTGAGAGCTTTTTAACATTTTATATTTGTTCCATAACAAAGAGAAATGACAAAGAAAACTCGTCTGCAAAAATAAATAACGCTGATTTCAACATCTGGCAACTTGCATTTTACAAGTGGAATGATGCATAAGAAAAAAATGGTTCCTAATAATAAAAGCGTCATTGTTTTCGAATAACAAGAACTTCTGTGTAGTGGCTTTTATTGGAGGGATATTTCTAAGAGTGTACACTTAAGGAAGAAAGAAAATGGCCGATAACTTATTGGAGATCGTTTTACAGCAAAGAACAGATGAAATTCGTCAACGCGACACTCTAATTGAAGGGCTTAGAATGGAACTAGAATTGAAAAATAAACTTATTGTTAAACTTCGAACAGATTTAGAGAAGTTTCGCTCGGCTATGAAGCCGATAGTTGCACAAATGTCTCGTCAGATGTACCTTTGGAGCTCTGGAGAAGAAGATGATAGTTCTTCGTTTGAATCCAGCAGTAGCAGTGAAGCTGAGGTGCTTAATTATGGAGATAAAAGGTCAAATTCTGCTGACCACTCTAGAACCAAACGATTGGCTATTTCCGCTGAACCTGCGTGCGTTGAGCGCATGCGTAACTTGAGTCTTATTAGGATTCCTAAAACAAAAGAGTGAGTTTTTCATTTTTTTTTTATCTCATTAGTTTAGAAATGACGAAAATGTCACGAAATTTTTTTTTTAAAGTCTTTGTGACGTGATTAATTTTGATTTGCATTTTCTAAATTCCAAATGGAAAATAATTGCACTAAATATGTGAGTAAATAAAAATGTAATTAAAAAAAATATTATCAGATAGTGAGTTGATGAGTTTGAATTAAAAATATATTTTCCCTATGTAAGAAGCACAAGTAATATGAAAAGACTAAAACATGTAATAATATCATACAATCAATATATAAAAGCAATATGAAACGTGATATACACATATACATACGTATATACGTGAATATATATATATATATAAATAAATGATGAAATT
>NC_092206.1:6114844-6130219 GCF_043381705.1 Parasteatoda tepidariorum
TTTCAGTAATTCTTATTATATTAATAACTGATTCGATTATAGAGAATTCGCATTCTCAAGAATAGAATTGGCACATTAATGATGATATTCCCTTCCGCATTAACCTGGAAAATCATGACAAATAACTTAATTATGAAAGGCTTATGAATAACTTAATTGTGAATAATTCAACTTTGAGATATCGAGAGTATACTGTATTTTGTAAATTCAAACTTTCGATTAATTCTAGTAATAATTTAAAATTAAAATTCTTAATTATATTTCAGTAATTCTTATTATATTAATAACTGATTCGATTATAGAGAATTCGCATTCTCAAGAATAGAATTGGCACATTAATGATAATATTCCCTTCCGCATTAACCTGGAAAATCATGACAAATAACTTAATTATGAATAATTCAACTTTGAGATATCGAGAGTATACTGTATTTTGTAAATACAAACTTTTGATTAATTCTAGTAATAATTTAAAATTAAAATTCCTAATTATGTTTCAGTAATTCTTATTATATTAATAACTGATTCGATTTTAGAGAATTCGCATTCTCAAGAATAGAATTGGCACATTAATGATGATATTCCATTCCGCATTAACCTGGAAAATCATGACAAATAACTTAATTATGAAACGCTTATGAATACCTTAATTGTGAATAATTCAACTTTGAGATATCGAGAGTAAACTCTATTTTGTGAATTCCAACTTATGATTAATTCTAGTAATAATTTCAAACTAAAATTCATTATTATATTTCAGCAATTCTTATTATGTTGATAACTGATTTTATTATAGAGAATTCGCATTCTCAAAAATAGAATTTGTACATTAATGATGATATTCCATTCCGCATTAACCATAAAAATCATGACAAATAACTTAATTATGAAAGGCTTATGAATAACTTAATTGTGAATAATTCAACTTTGAGATATCGAGAGTAAACTCTATTTTGTAAATTCAAACTTTTGATTAATTCTAGTTTTAATTTAAAATTAAAATTCCTAATTATGTTTCAGTAATTCTTATTATATTAATAACTGATTCGATTATACAGAATTCGCATTCTCAAGAATAGAATTGGTACATTAATAATGATATTCCCTTCTGCTTTAACCTGGAAAATCATGACAAATAACTTAATTATGAAAGGCTTATGAATAACTTAATTGTGAATAATTCAACTTTGAGATATCGAGAGTATACTGTATTTTGTAAATTCAAACTTTTGATTAATTCTAGTAATAATTTCAAATTAAAATTCCTAATTATATTTCAGTAATTCTTATTATATTAATAACTGATTCGATTATAGAGAATTCGCATTCTCAAGAATAGAATTGGCACATTAATGATGATATTCCCTTCCGCATTAACCTGGAAAATCATGACAAATAACTTAATTATGAAAGGCTTATGAATAACTTAATTGTGAATAATTCAACTTTGAGATATCGAGAGTATACTGTATTTTGTAAATTCAAACTTTTGATTAATTCTAGTAATAATTTAAAATTAAAATTCCTAATTATGTTTCAGTAATTCTTATTATATTAATAACTGATTCGCTTATAGAGAATTCGCATTCTCAAGAATAGAATTGGTACATTAATGATGATATTTCATTCCGCATTAACCTGAAAAACCATGAAAAATATCTTAATTATGAAAGGCGGTCTTTCTTTTCAGTCTTCTTAATGCTTATGTGTCCCCAATAAACTCTGATAATGACGCAAACGAAAATAAAATAAAAAAAACTCGGTCCCGAATGAGAAATTTGGGAAGCCCTCCAACAAACGACAATTACGATTTCAAGGAGGGTAATGCCCCCTCATACCTGTAGTTCGTCTGGAGATTCATTTAAAAAAAGATACCTGAATCATTTTCAGAGTTCTAAATCCTTAAGTAATCATCATGATGCGAAATATATTATTCTAACGAAAAGTTACAGTTTTTTGAAAACTCTTCCTGATCTAATATTACTGCTCTACACAGTTTTTCAGTCTTTGAAAAGTTACGCTAACAGTTATTTAATCTTTAAAAAGTTACTACACGGTTTTCTTTTATTCAATTCCTTCTATTAGTTCACGCTCTCCCTATTATCTTGTTCAAATTTTCAATTCGTTAATAAAATACTTTTTATTCATCCACTCAAGATCAAATACTTTTTTTAAAAACTTGTACTGGATGACACTTCATGTTAATACAGTTTTTTTTCAAATATTAATTCATTCATTAAATAAGGTTGAGTGAAAAACGAAATGGAATTTTATGATGGGTTAAGCGTTAGTCATTTTTTTACATTTTACTATAAGCGATTCGGTTTTTCATATATTTTAAAAATAACATCAGTGATAATTTCTAACTTATAGCTCTATTTGAACAAAAAAAGACTTTATTGCGCGTATTTAAATATTTAATTGGGTATACTATAGCCTACGTCACAGATCGTGTTATTCCTACTAAATTTAACTAGTAAACAGCATTTTCTGCGAACCTGATTTCTTGCAACAAGTAAAAGCATCAAACGAAGTGTCTTGTTTATAAGTCGCTACTCGCCAGGTTGGAATTGTATTAGTCTAGTTCCTTTGGAAATAATTTATATTGTTGTTTTACCGAAGTTTATGAATTTAGTAAACATATATAAAACTTAGTTTATTAATTAAACTAAAAGGTAAATGTTATTCCTAGTAAGTGGAAGTAGTTGTGCTTTTTTCATATTATACCCAATTGTTTTATATTCGCTGCGTGAGATAAATTCAATAAAGAACATTACGTGTTAGCACGTGTGGTTCACGTCACCAGACTTTGATAGTTGTCTGATACAACACGCTCCTTTTTATTCCTTCCAATTTCTAAATTTAATTAATGAATTTAGTTTTATATGAGAGAAATTGTAATTATTTAATGAAAAGTAACTAAAATAAATTTTTAGTAGGAATTGACTAAGTAGGAATTAACTTTATTTATAGATAAAAAAAATAAACTCAATTCCTACTTTCATAGTTGTTTCATTACTTGTTCTTTGAAAAGTTACTAGTTTTTTTTTTTATTATTCTTTCAAAAGTATTAACACAATTTTTCAATCATTGGAAAAGTTACTGGAATTGTGAATTATTTGGGTTCATAAAAATTTGCATGATAAAATGATATTTTCCCCGTCGCTTTTTTTAAAATCTTCATTTGATTTCAGTTGATAGTTTTTTTTTAAACAACATTTTTAGTATATTTTTTTTGTCGAAAAGTACAAGTTTAAAAACTTACATAGCAGACGATGGTGTAAATGTTGCGAAAAACTTCTAGGGAAGAGAGGGCACATCATCAGGATCAAAATTGCTCAATTGAATATGCGCGGAAATGTCGTCGTACGCCGATAGGGATACTTTCCCAATGTGAGCTGTTTTTTCGTGTACTTCTGAACAGGACTTAATAGAGGCGTACGACGACGTTTCGAGCATCGGTTTCTAAGCAATTTTAATCCTGATGATGTGCCTTAACTTCCCTAGAAGTTTTTCGCAACGTTTACGCAACCCCCTGTTATATATAACATTTCTGTAACGTTAATTTTTCAAAAAAAAAATTTTTTTTTTAAATGTCCTTACAAAAATTGAAATTTCAGAATTAAAATTTTCACACAAGATTTTAGGCAAAGTCAAGTATTTTGTATAAATGCAATAAAAAACATTTTTTCCATTGTATTATTCCTTGAGTTTAAAAATTTCAATCTAGGAAGAAAAATATCGCCGCGTTGGCGAGTTTTGAAAAACAAAGATTAATAATTTTGTTTAAATATTTTAAAAATCCAATAAATTCTTTTCGCAATATGTTTATAAAGTATATAAATAAAACTTTGTTTCAAGTTTAATGCACTCAATCTATAGCTTTCTTATGCTGTTTGGCGAAAATGTAGGAAAATATTATGCATTTGTGATTTTGTTTTAGGAATTTGAGGAAGGGACATTTTTATTTTATATTTGTGAATAGAATATTTTTATCATTTCATGAGTTATTGTAATACATTATTCGAAATTTTATTTTCAGTTTTATAGATAACAAAATGGATAAGTAAGCAAAAAATTGAACATGGAGAAAAATATTCAATCACTAAAAATAGTTATAATATCACCTTAACTGATAAAGAGTTTATTGTATTGATAAAAATGTCTGAAGTAGCAAAAGCTTTAAGTTTCCGTAATTCTTTGGGGGAAAAAATCGTCGTGTTAAGATAAGTGCGTAAAGTTAAGTGATACTGGCATGGTTACTCAAATATCTACACGTCAAAAAAATAAAAATATTTAATTTTTTTACTGTGTAAAACAAAATTGCTGATGCATTCAAAGCTTTGTAATCGTGTCAAAATGCTACTTTCGATGAATCGAAAAGGTTACTTTTGCCTTTACGAATAATCCGATTACGGTTAAAAGAGTGCATTTCATTGATATAAAATTTGTTCCAAAATTTGTCCGCAAATTTTGAAAAGTTTTCTCATTTTTTTTGAAGAATGATAAATTTTACGAACGTTCAAACTTTGCACTAATAAACATATTTTTTGGTCAATACACATGTTTTTATAATAGTTAAAATTCAGCCGACTTATTCATGTTTAGAGAATTGTAATTAAAGTTGTGAAAATTTTTATTAATTGGTCATTTTTGTGTTAATAGCACCATTTATAAAACATAGGACAGTTGTTTTTTCTAGTGACTTTTGGAAATCGAATCTTTTAATGGAACCTTATGATATAAATTAATCCTAGTCAAACCTTATGATGTAAATTAATCCTTATCAAATTCACAATAATATGGTTCAATAGAGCATTTTTAAAATTTACAACAAAATTGCAAGATCCACACTCGGATAATATGATTCGATGATGAACCAATTTTTCTGAGAGTATCATAGGTATTCAATAAAATTTCATATGTAAAATAATAATTGCAAATTATTTTTTTTAAAAATGGTTAGAATATCGCTATATAAAAAAATGGTAAGGCCATCGCCGCTGTTTTGGATGTTTATTTTATGAGTACTATGTACTTGTAACTTATGCGCAGTATATAAAGCTTATTATTATTTTTCTTAATTTTCTTCGTTAATCTCTCTTTTATTTATTCCTTTTTGATTTCATAAGACAAAAAGGATAAGAAGAAAAAGAGAGAAAAACGAAGGAAATTAAGAAGAAGTTAATAAGTTTTATTTATTGCGCATAAGCTGCAAGTATATAGAACTCATAAAATAAGTGAAAAATATAGACAAAATAGGGAAAGAAATAGTTAAAGATGAAAGAAAAATGAAGAAGAAAAAGTATTAAAATAAAAGATTTTTAAAAAGATTTTAAAAAAATATATATTAAAAATTAAAAAAAAACAAGGTACTGAAAAGATATAATCTTGTCATCAGCTCACACGATTATATTCGCAAAAGAGAGTGCTTTCTAATATTGTATTAATATAGCCAAAATAAAATACATAAATACACTTGTATTGATATATTGTGTGCGGAGCACCCAAAAAAATTGAAACAAAAATAGAACATATTAAATAAAACAAATCAAGCATATATATATATATATATATATTGACCGTCATATACAATTCTATCGTTCTGTAAAATAACTCATTTTTATATATTCAAACTCTTTCACTTTTAGATTAAATATTTTTTATTTTGAAACTCAAGATTATGGCTATTTAGGGATAAGGTCAGATGGTACAGTTTTACATAGACAATCGTTTTGAGAACTAACAATTAAAGTAACAATTTTAATTAAATAATTTGATTATAATCAAAATGATTAAAAATAAAATAAAAACTATTCTAGGTCATCAAATTAATGGTTCCCATATTATTTGTATGGTATTTCAATAAAATTGAGATTATAAAGCNTGTGAAAAATTGATTTTGTTTCAGTTCTTACCTACTGATCCAGAAAGCCATCTTGGACAATGACTTTCTTAAGAACCTGGATGCAGTTCAGATGAAAGAGATCACGGATTGTATGGCTCCCATTGAGTATCTGGCAGACAGTCTTATCATTAAGGAAGGCGATGCTGGATCCGTTGTCTACGTTATGGAAGGTATTTTTTAACCTTTTTTCTAATGAGTTCTTTTTTTGTGTAAAGTAAAAACTATTATACCTCGTTTGTAACTTAGCACTGTTCAATATAGATTTTTTGTCATCAATTTTCAGCGTATTTTATGGCGGCAATTTCTTTACATGAGAGTAGTGTATAGTGAAACATCAAGAATGTTCTTTTACGTTAAACTATATATATTTTAGTATAGAACTTGTAATAACAATAAGATATGATGCTCAAAAAATCACTGAAGTTCTTTTTTATGATGCAATTTAAAATAAGAACAGTTAATTCATTGTGCATTCTAAATCTTAAAATAAAAATTATCTATAAATCAAACATACTCGTAGCATAGCATAAACTATTTAATGCATTTTACAATTATTTAAGAATTCAAATATATTTATCTGTTGTTGTGTCAATTGCCTATTTGCCGTGCCAACAAGCCTGCGTAGAAAACAAAGCGAGTTTAAGACAGAGGGTGCATTTCTCGTTTTTTAGTAGCGTCATCTATGACCAAGAATACGATTTCTGCCATCTCAGCCCGTTTTACAGAATGAACCGATTCATACATCCACTCATTCATCCACAGATCGTAATTTTGATCTGAAGCAGAGAACGATCCATCTCCGATTCAGTATCCCCAGAAGTATTGATTCGTTACGGGGTTTCAGAGGACTTTGCGACCCCGAAAGATTTAACGTGTACCGGTCACCATTTAATATGCGGGTTTTGTTCGCCCCTGTGGGATTCTAACTCCCGCTCTCACCAACACGAGTCAAACGTCTTACCAACCAGGCTATCCCGGCCTATATATTTATCTTTATTACACAACTGAAAACATTCATACATTTTGTAACGACTTTTTTTTGTTGATGCATAGCAGTTTGCAAAACAACAGCAAACTCTCTCTATTTCGTACTAGATTGTAAACAACAAACTGACGATATTTTAAGTACCCGAAAATGAGTGGAGGCGAAATGATTCACGCTTATTTTTGGATAATTTAGAGATAAAAGTAATTCGCGATTTATGCGTGAGCTTGGTGAAAGCATTTTTAACTATTGGCGTTAATATTTAACTTCACCCCTTAGGGTGAGTAGGGATTTGATGTTACATTGAAATAATATATTCCTTAACACAATAATGTTAGGTTGTTTAATACGCTATCTGGCCAAAATTATTAGGACATCCGGTTTTTATGGAAGCATAAAGGTATGGGGGTGTTTCTCGTGGTTTGGACTGGTTCATTAGTTCCTGTGGTTGGAAACATGAAGTCTGAGATGTATGGGGACAATGTTGCATTCCCAACTCTAAAGACAATATCTCGGGGAAGGCCCATTCCTGTTCCAACAGGATAACTGCTCCATTCACACATCATCGAGACTCGCACAGACGTGATTTGACGAAATGGGTGTTCAAAAACTGGACTGGCCTTCTCAGATCTTAATCCCATAGATCATCTTTAGGACGAATTAGAGAGCAGATTATGTAACCAGGCAAATCGAACCTCCTCAATGCAATCATTCACTTCAGTTGTGATGGAAGTCAATTCCTATTCAAAAACTGGTGGAAAAGTCTTCCCAAGACGTGTGCAGGCTGTCATGAATGCAAAAGGGGGACCAACATCATATTAAATATGTGTCTCGGGACACTCTAAGTCCATACCACTGTGTATCTGGACACTTTTGGCCGGATAGTGTACTAAATTTAGAAAGCACCGCAGTTTTTACAGAGATAAGCAATTAATAAGCATTAACCTACGATGGATGTTTTGCTCTTTTATGATAAAAAATAGGATATGTTTTAACCACACAAATGCTGTAATTATGATTATGAGTTTTTTTACTTGTAAAACATCTTTGCATGCGTGTTTTACTGTAACATTATTACATGTGTCTTCATTTCTGTAGTAGATATAAATTTTTCCGATTCTGCTCAGAGTGCGAAGCGTTTTTAAAAAGTGCTTAAAGGTGCTTATTTTTGATTAAGCACCTATAGTACAATTTTTAAAAAAGCCCTTAAAAATGCTTTTTTTATTCGGGGTTTGTAAAAAGTGTTTCATTTTCTATCTTTCAGAAAGAGATTTTTTCTTAGTCGTGTCCTATTGTCATCGTAAATTACAAAAAAAAACCCTCTATTTTCACAATTTAATCTGCAATATTTATCAAAAAACTAATGATTTTATGATGATTATGTAATGTTTTTGATTATGTTTTTACATTTTGTCGATTTTATGTTTATAAATTTAGAACTTTAAACGATAGAAAAAAATAATTTTTATTGCTGAACATATCCTAATTATGATTTTTTAAAAGTGATTATAAATATTTTTAAGCGCTTAAAAAGTGCTTATTTTTAATTGAAAAATCTGGCTACGCACCCTGCTGCTATGACCTACTTAAGTGCTAAACAAGCCTATTCTGTATGAAAGATTCGATGCTTTTATTCCACCTGCAAAGTTTAATTTACAACATTTAAGCCATCGATGTTTTCTAATCAATCACGAAATCTCTAAATTTGCCTGAATATGCTGTGATAAGAATGACTATTTAATCATTTAATAATATTATTAACTTAACTCCTGTTCATCGTATGGGGTAAAAAAAGAAAGTCAATAATCCATGTAACGGAATTAACAAAACAGAATTGAAAGGCATATAAAATGTTTCTAGTTTTTATTTATTATTGGTTTCTTTAACCCTTTCTAGTGACTTTACATTATTAGATTGGGCATTCTAGAATTTCAGCACATCAAACAAAAATTTAACTAACAGCACCGACTTGTGATACGGCTCGATTTACCACAAAACAGCAATTTTCTCCGTTTACTTTGCTTTTTAATAAATAACTTTTTTTATTTCATTTATTGCTGAAGTTGTTTATTTTATTTAATTTATTTATTTATTTTGCAACGCTTTTCAAAAGCGCATAACTATAAACAAAATAAACACGTAATTTCAAATAACTTCAGAAATATTGATTTGACCCCAAATATGCTAATTAATAAGCGCTGACGATGTTTTAAGTTACAAAATCAGACACAAAAACATACTTAATCTGAATAAACATACCGTTTTTTTAATTTTTTTATTATTTTTTTTATGACGGATTCCTGCATCCCAAAATATAGGAGATGCCGCAATCTGGGAAAAATGGTCCCAATATTTTGGTGTCAGGAGAGCGCTCCAAAGTAAATGTTAATTTTACTTTTTACGTATTTCGCTATATCTCTATAAATTTGCACACAATTATAAAATTCGTTTATCCAAAGATAATTCCATGCAAAAAAAAAACATTTAGTAAATATTTATTATTTTTTACTATTTTACTTAATAATGGTTAAAAAAAACTTTTGAATTGTAAGGTATACAGTTTTTCGCAAAATTTTAAAGCATATAATTTTGCATGTTTGAGCAAAATCGGTTGAATAGCTCCTGAGAAAGTGAATTTACAAAAGTTCAGGTATTTAAATTTCTATTTCTCAGGAACTATTCAACCGATTTTGCACAAATTTTGTATTTTGCCATGTAAAATTGTAGTAACATTAAGTAACAATAAAAAGTAAGTACATAGTAACAATAAAAATAGAAGTAACATTAAGGGGTCCAAACTTTGGAGAGCTCATCTGACCAAACTATTGGGACCCTATTTCCCAGATTGCCGCTACCCCTTATATTTTGGGAGTCAGAAATCTGAATCCGTCGAAAAAAAGGTATGTTTATTCAGAAAAAGCACGTTTTTGTGCCTGATTTCGCAAATTACATTATCGTCAGCACTAATTAATTAGCATATTCGAGGTCACCTCTTCGAGGCATTAAGATTGAGTCCTAAAACGTGAGGATCCGTTCATTAGGATCAAAAGTTATTCAAGATGGTCCTTTTTTATTTTTTATTTATTTATTTTTTTGCGCACTGTATAAAAAAACCCCTCGGTTTTGAGCAACAAGTTAGCAAACATCTCTAATATTATTTTTAAATATTTAAGAAAATCATGTGCAGTTTAAAATAACAATACTTAATGTTAAACCTATTTTTATTTTATAACCGACGTTGAACAGCCACTCATTTTGGGATTTATGAGTATTTATGTTGAACTCAATCCTGAGAACAAGGGATCTCCTGCACCAAGCATTGGGACAAACAAGCTATGGAGAACTTTTTGGTCAAACTAATCTGCATTTTCTTGACATGGAGAGGAAAACTTCTTACGGCAAGGAGATTCTAACCCACTGATTGGGCATGTCATTGGAAGTCCAGTGCTCTATCTCCTGAGCCACCGTGATTCAATGTTAAACCTATGATTTTTAAACGTCCTTTCCTTACGGACTTTTTTGTTTTTTTTTCTTTATTCTCCAGGATCCAAATTTAAATACTCAGTTCTGGAGTTAGAAAAGTGATACTCACACTGAAACTCGTTTTTTTTATTTTTTTCATTGATTTAATAACTATTAAATTAGAAGATCTGATCATTAAATTGTAGTTTCTAATTGCAGAAGGTAAAGTGGAAGTGACGAAAGAGGGAAAATTCCTGTGCACAATGGGGTCTGGAAAGGTTTTTGGAGAACTTGCAATACTGTACAACTGCACAAGAACAGCCACAATACGAGGTAAAAAGAAAAAAAAATACCGTTTCATGTTGTTCGTAATGTAAGCTAAAATCAACGAATTTAAAACAGTTAAAATGTCTTCTCAGTTTTATTAATGCATGTATATTTTCAGCTGTTGTGGATTGTAAGTTGTGGGCTATTGAGCGAAACGCTTTCCAAACTATTATGATGCGCACAGGATTAGTTAGACAAGCTGAGTATACAAACTTTTTGAAAAGGTACGACTTTTTTCATTTTATTAAATAAACCCTGGCAGTAAAATAACTTGGGCCATCATTGAACCAATGTTCATTAATCTTGGCTCAATAAGGGTTCAAAGAGCTGTTATTTTCCCGATATTAGCCCCAGATAGAACTGTCCAATTTACCCGATATTTTACAGCCACTTTACAACTAATATCCGCGCTATACAGGGTGTCCCGAAACGACCGCATAAACTCTGCACAGCTAGATTCCTCGTTGGGAGTACATAAAAACTGCCCAAAGAAGCGTTCCTGTACGATCCATACTTAACGCGAAAAATACGAGATACAAAGTATGACGTCACTACCGGTGCAAGAAAAAAACACTTTATTGAACATATCAACAGCAGTATACAATGCACAATTTAAATCAGATGTTCAAAGTGTCCGTTTTCAACATTATCGCCTGGAAAGATATGCAAATACTGTTGCTGATATGTCCAATAAAGTGTTTTTTTTCTTCCTTGCACCGGCTGTGACGTCATACTTTGTTTTTCGTATTTTTCTCGTAAAGTACGCATCGTACAGGAACGCTTCTTTGGGCAGTTTTTATGTACTACTCCCAACGAGGAATCTAGCTGTGCAGAGTTTATGCGGTCGTTCCGGGACACCCTCAGGGCTGATTGTGCTCCNTTACAGCCACTTTACAACTAATATCCGCGCTATACAGGGTGTCCCGAAACGACCGCATAAACTCTTCACAGCTAGATTCCTCGTTGGGAGTACATAAAAACTGCCCAAAGAAGCGTTCCTGTACGATCCATACTTAACGAGAAAAATACGAGATACAAAGTATGACGTCACTACCGGTGCAAGAAAAAACAATTTGTGGAACATATCAAGAGCAGTATACAATGCACAAATTAAATCAGATGTTCAAAGTGTTCGTTTTCAACATTATCGTCTGGAAAGATATGCAAATACTGTTGCTGATATGTCCAATAAAGTGTTTTTTTCTTCCTTGCACCGGCTGTGACGTCATACTTTGTATTTCGTATTTTTCTCGTAAAGTTTGTATCGTACAGGAACGCTTCTTTGGGCAGTTTTTATGTACTCCCAACGAGGAATCTAGCTGTGCAGAGCTTATGCGGTCGTTTCGGGACACCCTGTATAGAACTATCAGATTCACCCTACATTTTATATTCATTAATCAGCCAATATGAACNCTTGTTTAAATTTTTTTCAAATTTTTCGATTTAAACTTTTTTTTTACTCAAGAAATTTTCCGGAATTTTGACTTGGGCTCACAATCACCCCTGCACCCTGTATGGAACTATCAGATTCACCCTATATTTTATATTCATTAATCAGCCAATATGAACCCTATATTTGCCCATAAGCCAGATATTGCTCCTATATTGGACCAATATAAAAAAAATCAAGACATCTCTGTATTGGTTCATCGATGCATGTTCATATATCACCCATATTGAGCCAATTTTGAGCTCAACTGGGGCCAAAGTGAAACTGTTTCTTGGGAATAAAAATTTTTAGGGCTTGTCCAGTGATTAATAGTAATTAACACAGTGAAAAGAGCAATAAAGCACATTAATAGTAGCACGTATGTCCACGTGACCAAATTTATACTTTAATAGTTGTCGGAGACATACCACGCGCCTTTTTCTTTCTCCGATTCCTTCCATAAGTTTACACTTTCCCTATATAAACTTATGTATCTTGTTTAAATTTTCAATAGTTAATTTTTATTGAGTCACTCAAGTTCAAAAACTTTTTTTAAACTTGTAGTAGATGACATTTGATGTTAATACAGTTTTTTTCAAAAATTAATTCATTAATTAAATTTAATCAATTAGTTTTAGTTTTATATGGGAGAAATTTTTTTAATTATTAATAAAAAGTAACTAAGATAAAATATTTCTTTATTGACCTAAGCAGGAATTGATTTTAATTTTTTTTAAAATATATTACTTGTTTTATCACTAAATTATTTAATATTCATGCATTTAGTATTAAATCTATATTGCATTATACTCTTTTTTTTTTAGTGTTCCAACATTCAGAAGTCTTAGTGATGAAATCATCATTAAAATTGCTGATGTATTGGATGAGGTAAAAATAAATATATAATTTTATTTTTGAAAAAAATTTTTTTTTTAATTACAGCATTTAAATTTTTCTGATTTACTTAAACAATCTTGGAGAATAAAATAATTACATTTTGTAGTGCACTGGTTTATGAATCTTTCATAAAGACCACTTTTAAAACTTGAATTCTTGTTAAAAATGAAGTAAGCACACACTATGACCCATAAGGTAATATTTTTGCGTTGGAAAAAAAACTTATACAGGACTGAAATCATAAAAACAAGTTTGATTGTTGGAGTTGGAATGTGATTACATAGAGTTGCAAACAAAAAGAAGTGATTAGAAACTAAAAATAGTGAGAAAAAAAAATTCTATCATTTACCATTTTTGCACAAAAAAAAACATTTTGAATTTTCGTATCCACCACTTTTTTTTATTGTAATCTAAAAAAAGCGATAAGCATTGGCTAAAAATTGTGGTATTTAGCTTAGTCTATAATGCAAGTAAATAAAAATTAATTTTTAAGAAATAACCATAGAGACTAAATCTAACACAATACGATAATTTTTCTCCTCATGATGAAACCACCTAACTGAAGAGCGAATTGAGTGAACATTTCAACCCTTCTTTTCTCCTTGTAATTTCGATAGAAGATGCTGAATTTTAAAACCGAAAATCTTTAAATATGGTGGTATATTGCGTTGATTTTGATTGTACAGAAAAATTTGTTAAACCTCATTTCACAGGGTACATTGATTTATCCCTTTTTGGAATAACAATTGTTTTGTTTACTATAGAAATGAACTTTCATTCATTTCCTTAAAACATGAAATCAATCCCAATTATTTCCTTTTATTCAGTCTAAAATCCAAATTGATACTTTTAAATCTATTTTACAAGTAAATATAAAACAAATAAGAACACAACTAAACTATAAAGTAATGGTTATATCGAATTATTCATTATTAATACTTAACTTTTTAATTTTCGAGCTAAAATGTAGTAGGCGTAGTTTTGGCGACATTGTTGTTTCTTTCATTCTTTGTTTATTTCCGTTGTATATTTTTACTTTTAAGATAAATATAAAACGATTTGATGAATTTGCACGCACAAAAGCCTTATAGTTTTAAAAATTATTAGTTTTATTGATTGATTTCATATTTATCTTATTGGATTTATCATAAAAAATACATGACAATGCCTTACTTGTCTATATAGCTATGTCACACATATAACTAGATATAATTGAAAAATTATACTTCTGATAAAATAAAAGCGTCTTTACACTTATAAACTGTTAGTCCCAACTACTTCGATTTTGTCTCATTAGATTTAACGTAACAAAATACATTTGAATGAAGGTAAGGAATTTTTTTTCAAATTTCTTTAAAATTGAAAAAGAGAAAGTTTTTATTTCAATAAATATATTTAAAAAAAAGGATAAAGCAGTCTCTGAATCTATTAGTTATAATTCTTATGCATATTTGAATCAGTTTATATGCTAAATACCCAAGTCAAAATTTTTGATGATGCCATCCAAAAAGTTTGATGGTTTATCTTGGCTTCAGTGCGATTCATAATGGTCCAACATCATTTTATGGTCACCGTCATCCAACGTTTTCCATAACGTGTTCATGATTTTTGATACGCGAGCGAATTTCCTTCATTCCATAATGGAAAATGTTATTTTAATATTATGATGGTTAACCATCAATAGAAGTTTGACTCTCGTGGACCAACAATTCGTGATGGTTCATGATACTTCCAACTATACATTTCCAAAATGGTTTATTACGAATTGCTGTTTCCGAATTCCTACATTGAGATCATGGTTGTTCATGATCGTTCCAACATTTGATTTCTGAGACACTAGGATGGAAATTTGTGATGGTTCAACATGAACAAACTATTAAAGCAGGTTGTTATTCTTCATATGAACCATCTTACGGTTATTCTTATGGACCATCTTACGGTTATTCTTCTTATGGACCATCATAAATCAGTTCGAATTCCTACATTGAGATCATGGTTGTTCATGATCGTTCCAACATTTGATTTCTGAGACACTAGGATGGAAATTTGTGATGGTTCAACATGAACAAACTATTAAAGCAGGTTGTTATTCTTCTTATGAACCATCTTATGGTTATTCTTATGGACCATCTTACGGTTATTCTTCTTATGGACCATCATAAATCAGTTCGAATTCCTACATTGAGATCATGGTTGTTCATGATCGTTCCAACATTTGATTTCTGAGACACTATGATGGAAATTTATGATGGTTCAACATGAACAAACTATTAAAACAGGTTGTTATTCTTCTTATGAACCATCTTATGGTTATTCTTATGGACCATCTTACGGTTATTCTTCTTATGGACCATCATAAATCAGTCC
>NC_092206.1:6133175-6187278 GCF_043381705.1 Parasteatoda tepidariorum
AAATAATGCACATGCAACATAATATAAATGCTATAGGAAACTATTGGTGGTTCTTAAAGAGTTAAGTAATGGTTTGTAAACATAAGATTATTTATTTTCAGCTGTTACAATCGTCCCTTTACTTAGTGTTACAAGCGTCCCAAAGACGCCATGTCAGCTTCATTTGTTAAAAACAATGCTAGTTAATTAGCAAAACTAATTTTTTTTAATGAAATGTTAATTAAAGTGTCCACTTACATATTCGGTTACTAATTTTTATTTGTTTAAATAAAATTGCTTTGTTACAATATAATATTCGAATACCAAAAACAGTACTTGCGTGGCGTGAAAATATCTTTTGTGATGTAACTCTTTCAAAAGTGCATAAAAATGGTTGCCATCAGGGGTGTACATGTAGATTTATTAAATACACCTTGTGCGCCACCTAGGAACCAAATCTAGAACCCGACACTCGAAATTTTTGCTCTGTTACAATCGTACCCTGTTACAATTGACCCCACTCTCCCCTATAGCGAAATATTTTTTCCCATATACAATATTTTAATAGATATTGTTTTTCAATTAGGTGAAAGTCACAATGAGAACAGATCCCAACAGCGAAGAGGAGAAATTTATTCGTTACCTAGAGAAAGGAGATTTCTTTGGCGAGAAAGCTCTTCAGAGGTCAGTATTGTTTGCATAATGCACAGTTGTCACTTATATATGGCAGGAGTTAAAATGTTTATGTGTTCTAAACTATTGTATACATCACCGTTTTTTTTCTCCAGTTACAAATGTTATATGTTTGCGCTTCTTTCGAAAATAAAAAAAAATCTGATCTGTTATCAAGTTCGTTTCACACACATTATCAATATATCTAAAGGCTGTACAGATGCTTATTTACTTACGTTGATGGTACATAAACAGTGTCTTAGCCTAGGCGTATGAATGATTTATTCATAATCACCAAGATCCCCCGGACTTCCAACTCATGATTTCTTTAAAATTATTTATGAATGCCGAAGGAACTGAAGGGTTTTTAAAAATATCGCATTTGTGAAGCAGTATGTTTATTGATAACAGAATAGGCGTCTCGAGGTTAAGTAATTTCTCCACTCTCCACACTTTCCTAGACTCTTTTTTTTCTGCGATGGTCGTATGTTTCAGTAAGAAGTTGAAATACACTATAGAGGAGCCGTGAAAACTCAGGGGATAAAGCGTTTGCCTACGAATGAGGTCAACCGGATTCGAATCCCAGCAATGACTTTTCAATACGAATTCCGCATCTGGCTTGCACCGACCACAGTGCTGAAATGAAATATCCTAAGTTGTAGAAGGATCTTGTGTTAAAGTCTCTTTGCCGTCAGGCTAACCATGAGAGTTTCTCGTCGGTCTTCCTATCCATCAGGGTGCGTAGCGTTTTTAAAAGTGTTTTAAGGTGCTTTTAATTTGGGGTTTATAAAATGTGCTTAATTTTCTATTGCCGTTTCGATTGTTGTTCTAAATTATGAAACATTCATGATTTTCACAATTTTCCCTGCAATATTTAGCAGAAACTAGTTATTTTATCATGATTATGTGAAGTTTGTGAAACTGTTTTTGGATTTCATTCATTTTATGTTCATAAATTAAGAACTTTAAACTTAAGGAAAAAAAAAAATTTATTCCTGCACAGATCTTGATAATGAATTTTTTTTTTTGGAAAGTGATCGAAACTATTTTTTGAGTGCTTATTTTTTGTTGAAAAATCTGGCTACGCACCCTGTCCATGTAACGCAAATACGGGTTAGTTCCATAAAAAAGTCCTCCACAAAGGCAGATTTCTCCCACTACTTGATCCAGGAATTCCCTTGTCTTCTGGATTGGGTTCAAAAATACAAGGCTACGGAGATGAACATTAGTGGTCGCATTAGTGGCTTTTTTGAAGCATGAGAAAGTGTTTCGATTTGGAATAATTAATTAGGATGAAGTTTTATAGTAAAGAACTAACATAAAAAGATTAATANATATATACATATATATATATGTGTGTGTGTAACATAAAAAGCTTCTATTAATCTTTTTATGTTAGTTCTTATAAAACTTCGTCCTAATTAATTATTCCAAATCGAAACACTTTCTCTCATACAAACTAACAACGTTAAAGAGCATAAAAAATATTTAAGAATACAGACAGCTGTTTCGGATGCTCAAAGGGCAACCTTCATCAGTTCAACAGAAAGAAATGAGAGAAAACAGTGTAAATATAGAGAGAGGTGACGTCACAAGAGGGTTTAGAGCAACGACCAATACGAACGACGTTTAGAGCAACGACTAAATCCTCTTGTGACGTCACCTTTCTCAATATTTACCCTGTTTTCTCTCATTTCTTTTTGTTGAACTGATGAAGGTTGCCCTATGAGCATCCGAAACAGCTGTCTGTATTCTTAAATATTTTTTATGCTCTTTAACGTTGTTAGCCTTAGTTTGTATTTTAGCACAAAAAGCCACATCCTGTTCTTAAATCTACTTTTGGCTCAAGTATGCATAATTAAATGTAAAGACATTTTTCCTCTTTACACTTTGTGGGAATCGCACGAGATTTCCCTTTTTCCCTAAAATATAACAAAATAGAGGGAAATTCATTTTCTACTTTCCCTAGGATAAAAACTTAAGCACGCAGTTTTGGAGTGCGAATTTGAGCTTCGCCATTGATAGAAAATGTTTTGAATATACTGTTTGAAGCTAAATAAAATATTTTTGCCTTCCAACTGATATCTGCGTGGCCAAACAACACTCACCATGACTGCCACCCTTTTATATATATAATATAGAAAAGTAAAATTTGCCGAAACCATGGTAACGAAGAGTTGGGAAATCACGTAACCTTGAGATGCTCATTACAACGAGTATAGGACTACAAAATATGTTGACGGGAAGGACAAAAGGACCAAACATTTGTTACAGGAAACAAACAAACTTGTGAGCATTTTTCGTGTTTCAAGAAATTGTGAAATAGTTTCTCGAAAATGTAAATATTTAAAATCTGATTATTTAGTTGCGCTAACTCTTTAGTATCTTACAATACATTTCAAAAATAACTAATGAATTTCCTTTTCTTTACAGCGAAGATGTTAGGACGGCTAACATCATTGCTGATGATCCAGAAGGTGTGACATGTCTAGTCATTGACAGAGTGTAAGTTCATTCTTTCGAACTCATAAGTAAATTTCGAGAACTCTTCTTTAGTTCAAAACATACGTACTAGTTCATGTCATACATAGGATTGTTCACACTTCAATTTTTATCAGTCACAAGTGGCATTTGAAATATTTTAATAATAAAATACAGTTATTACATACATTGTTTTTTGGTAATAATATTTGTGCAGTAACTGAAAATAAATTGTTCTTGTAACGTCTGTAAGCAATACGATTTAGGGGAACGGTTGCCTAATTGGTACCATCAAGCCGTACCGACCTAAAAATTGAGTATTTGTAACTAATTGAATAAGTAGACCTTGTGTAGCCCAAACTAACTAAATTTTTTTAAGTGTTACAATCAGTGGTCGGAAGTAGCGCGATACAGGTAGCAAAACTACTGTAGTCGTTGGATCAGTCTGCGTAGGGACCGAGGGTGTGCGGTATTGGTCCTCGTTGAACTGTGCTACCGTAAAGTGCTCGACTTCGAGCGCAGGTCATCGGGCTACCGAAGCGGGGGTGCCATCCCCTCCGCAGAGGATCAAAATTGNGTTTACCTTACATATTCGGTTACTAATTTTTATTTGTTTAAACAAAATTACTTTGTTACAATATAGTATTCTAATACCAAAAAAGTACTTGCGTGGCGTGAAAATATCTTTTGTGATGTAACTCTTTCAAAAGTACATAAAAATGGTTGCCATCAGGGGTGTACATGTAGATTTATTAAATACACCTTGTGCGCCACTTAGGAACCAAATCTAGAACCCGACACTCGAAATTTTTGCTCTGTTGCAATCGTACCCTGTTACAATTGACCCCACTTTCCCCTACCGACCTAAAAATTGAGTATTTGTAACTAATTGAATAAGTAGACCTTGTGTAGCCCAAACAAACTAAATTTTTTAAGTGTTATAATCAGTGGTCGGAAGTAGCGCGATACAAGTAGCAAAACTACTATAGTCGCTACTTTTTTAAAGAAGTTAGTGTAGTGAGTTGTGCGATACAAAAAAAACTGTAGTTGGTAGTGATTCCTGGCAACTACGTTAAACGTTAGTTAAATAAAGAAACAAAATTCAAATGCAAAAGATGTTTCGAATCTGATTGGTGCAAATCCTTTGCGGGCCCGTCAACGTACACAATAAGAATGTCTCTGGAACCGACCGTTAAGAAAAACTTCTCTCGATGCTCGGAAAAATTGGTGCTAAATTTGAGAAATCGAATTTTAAATATTTGATTTTTTTTAAAATTCTATTTAACAGGAACTATGAAGTACGTTTTTGTGTATGATTTCGTAACCTAAAATATCGTCTGCATTAATTAGTTAGTATATTTGTGGTCACCCCCTCAAACCAATAAGATTTAGTGTTAGAACATCCGATTATTAGATCAAAAGTTATTCAGGGTGATCCATTTTTGATTTTCGCACTTTATTTCTTAGAGGATATAAAAAGCATTGATCACTTGAATCACAAATATTTGATAATTTCCTACCATCTATTAAATCCTGTCGAGAAAAGCGTAGAGTTAAAGAACAAATTCGTAAAAAGTGGTTTAGAATGAAAAATTATTTAATTTAATCATAAATTAAAACTTAATATGTCCTCATGTTTAACAAGCCAATTTTTTTATTTGAAATTAGTTTGAATATTGGTGAAAATTAAGTACTCCAGTTAAATTTGTCATCTAAAAGTAGTGACTACGTTTCGAAAGTAATTTGTAGTCACTATATTTAA
Source organism: Parasteatoda tepidariorum (assembly GCF_043381705.1). Taxonomy (NCBI): domain Eukaryota; kingdom Metazoa; phylum Arthropoda; class Arachnida; order Araneae; family Theridiidae; genus Parasteatoda; species Parasteatoda tepidariorum. The sequence goes on from NC_092206.1 coordinate 6,138,070, forward strand.
GAAGAAAGTAGTTGTAAGTGTAGTTAACTGCCATTGTAATAAAGTAGTAGCAGTTAATTACAAAGAAAATGCAGTTTTTCCAATCACTAGTTACAATTATAATAACAGTATTAAAAACCAATAAAATGTAAATGGAACGTGATGCTAAGTTCAAGCTTGCATTTTATGTGTGCCGATTGTTATTGTTTTTTCAATTTGTAAACTAAAATTTTTAAAAAATGGGGAAATTGGTTCGACCTTCGTCATAGAAGGTGGTTCGGGGAGACATCAGACTAATTAATTCACCTTATTAACCAATAATTACTAGATCATTACCTGACTAATCAGGAAGCTCATCACTTGGATGTTTTTCGTCACTTTTAATTAAATGAAGAAAATAAATCTTATCGTAAGGATATAAAATCTCGTTGAATTTACTGAAAAAGTTTTTTTTTTCTTTTCGATTAATTCACGCATAGATTATAACGTTTTTTACTGCTAAAAAATATTGAAGATTGATTCACCAGAATAGTTAAATCCTTTTAAACCGAGTTCTCAATTGTTGAAAATTTAATAGAAGGCCTCTCTCACAAGACGAGAAATTTGGTATTGGATGAAAAATGGTTAAAGAAACACCTTTGGATTTAACGAATTTTATAATTGAAAGTAAAATTATTTTAATTCGCTAACAAAATTCTCGAGATAGCGAATATATTCAAAATTCTCGAGTATAGCGAAATTCGCTAAAAGTAAAATGAACATCCAAACTTTGGAACTCTCGCCTGACCAAACTATTGAGAACCTATTTCCCAGCTTGCGGCTCCCCCCTAAATTTTTAGGGGAAGAAATCCGAATCCGTCGGAAAAAAGGTATGTCTATTAAGAGACAGTGCGTTTTTGTGTCTGATTTCGTAACTTTAAATATCGTCTGCACTTATTAATTAGCATATTTGAAGTCACCCCTTCGTGGCATTAATATTGAGTTATAGAACGTGAAGATCTGTTCATTGGATCAAAAGTTATTTGGAGTTGTTCGTTTTTTGCGCACTGTACAACAAAACTCGGTTTTGAGCAAACGGAACTCTAAGATCTCAAACATCTTTAATATATTATTATACGTTATTCCATTACTGCACAATTAGTTTACATATTGCAGTTTTACTTAGCAACTCTTATTTAGCAACCTATTCAAATTTCAAGGGCATTGGCTTATTTTTGAGGGAATTATCGCTATTTTTTGTAAATTTTCCTTAATTTATTGTAGTTTTGTGAATTTTTAGTACGCTATTCATTTGAAACATGTTTCATTACAAAACATAAGCGTCAGTTAGTTTTAAAATACCCATGTATGTCAATAAATATTTATGGAAAAGTTTTTTATATTTTTAATTTATACCAAAACATGGTCTGAGCAGCATAGTGAACACTTTGTAAATTTTTTATACATTTTTTGCAATGCGGAATTCTCTTAAAACATGTTTTATAATGATAAAAATTAAAACTAGTGTCAGTTCGTTTGAAAATACATACATGAAAACGTATATACATACATATACTTAAAAATATTCAAATAAAAAATCTTGTTTAGTCCAAAACATGCTAAATTTTATCTAATCTTGTTTAGTTCAAAACATGCTAAAAAAATCTTGTTTAGTCCAAAACATGCTAAGTTCAGAGCATATATATTATGTATCGTTAATATGATTTTCCTAACAATCCTTGTGGCAGAGATAGCCTTGTTGACAGGGCGCTGGACTCATGTTTGTCAGAGCGGGAGTTCGAATCCAGCCGGCCGAAGACTCCCCGTGTAGCAAATGGTGACCGGTGCACTTCAAATCTGTCCGGTCACAAAGTCCTCCATATTCCCATAACAAATCATTAACATGAGGGTATTTATTTTGAGATTGATCATTCTCTGGTTCAGGTCAAAGTTATGATCTGTGGACGAATGAATGGATGTATGAATGGGTCCACCCTATAAACGGGTGTGACATATGGATGTGGAAGATGTAAAATTCTTGGCCATAGATGGCGCCACTGGAAAACAAGAACAATCGCACTCCCCTTGCTTTAATGGCCGACGACAACAATGTTTGTTGCACAGTTTATCTTCGACTCCAGAGTTTCAAAAAATTTTTAAAGTGTATCTAATGTTAGAATTGTTTTACATTTTTATAAACTGATTTTACGATTTTGTTCTTCACATTGTAATTGTTTTTCTTCTTAAATCTCCTTAGGGCATTTAACCAACTGATAAGCAATATTAATGAAATAAAGGAGAAGAACTATGACGAAAATCTAGTAAAGAGAAGGTATTAGTTTTTTTTAATTGCTTTGTTAATTATTATTTATATATTTATACTGTCATTCAATAAGATCCTTTGCTGTAATTCTATTTTTTAAAAAAATATCAAAATTCTTTTTACTGCATCCGTAGATGGTTTCAGGTAAAATTTAAAATCATTTATTAATCCTGTTTCCAACGTTTAAGTAACGTTAGTTATAACCAGAAATGCTTTTTCTGTTTCAGTATGGATGAGGGTCTTATGAAAATGAAACTTACTGATTTGCACTACATAACTACACTTGGAGTAGGAGGATTTGGAAGAGTTGAATTGGTATATTTATCATTATCCTATTCTTGTTCATTCTTATCATTATCCTATTCTTGTTCATTCTTATCATTATCCTATTCTTATCATTATCATAGTGTGTCAGAACTGAACTGGCCTTTTCAGAGCCCTGATCTAAATTTCATAGAACACCTCTGGGACGAATTAGTCTTGTTCCAAAAATGGAACATCGTTTTAAAACGCACTTAAAGACATTTTTAGACTCAATTTTTTTAAAATAATTTATTATCTTTATTGTTATTTAGAAACGAATTCACCAAATTCCAAGTTATTAAAGTTTACCCTTTTTTTAACTTACCATTTAAACGATTTATGAATTGGTAAATCAAAAAGTGAATGGGTATAACACAGTAAATCGATTAATAAGTGAATGGAATGACTATGTTACTGTGAATGACAGAAATAGGTGGTTGTTGACTTCCACCGGCGATTGTTGACAATCACATAGTCGCTTTGGTAAATGTCAGAAATATATACTAGCTCTAGTTAAGTGCCACTGCCCGATATATCCTACACTGATGTTTTTTAAGGTTTAATGCCACTGCCCAGTATGCATTTAACTTGTACTCCGAACACTGATGTTTCTCCTTATCTATCCTCAGAGGATAACCGCTTCTCACAATCACAAAGTGTTATTCCACAGCAAGCACTGAATCTATCCAGATACTGACGGGCATTAAACCTACTCATTTGAAGGTTATTGAGACAATCTTCAACAAACGCATCAAATGGGGCTGGAAAATAGATGACATTCTTCCCGTCATTCAAAGGACAGTTATTGGAAAAAACGAACCTTACTACAAAAGCCCCAGTTCACCCCGCCACTCAACTCGCTATGCCTTGGGGATATAAATATCCAGATAATAATGGTTTAGAAATATATACAGATGGCTCCAGGATGGAGGTCAAACCTCAACACTTCAGGACAGGTTTCGGAGTAATCTTAAAGTATAATGGCATCACTATTGCCAAGACCTCCTCCAGAGCATCCGGTTATTGCTCAGTTTTTGAGGCCGAGCTGATGGCGATCAGAGAAGCAATAAATTATGCAGCAAAACAGGAAGAACAAACTACAATTTATGCAGATTCACTCTCCTCATTGCATGCACTGGCTGACCCCACACATAAAAATACGATTGTTCATGACATAAAACATGCTTGGAGACAGAGTATCTCACTGAATTGGATTAAAGCACACGCGGGGCATGCCGGCAATGAGGAGGCGGACCAACTAGCCAAAGAAGCCATCAGACTTGACACCATAGAAAATACTACCTGGCTGACCCCCATTCAGATCAAATCTATAATCAACAACCATATTATGGCTCGATGGAAATTGGACTGGACCAACAGTACAAAAGGACGGCAGACTTACAAATTCTTTAAGGATCCAAAAAACTACAAGAATGAAGGCAAACTCTTATATTAATCAGTTCTTAACGGGCCACGGCGTGTTTGGCACACGCCAAGCAAGATTTTTTAGGAAATCTTCAACATGTACTTATTTCAACTCACAACAAGACATTCATCACCTAATTTTTCAAAGTCCTAAGTTTCAAACACGACGAGGCAACAATTTTCACAACAAAACAGAACACCAGATTTACTCTAACCTGACCTGCAGATTAATCATCAAAAGTATTATCAAAACAACTTTGGAAGATACATTAAACCCACTGTAACTTTTTACTAACTCTGGCCGTCCAACTACCGTATGGTTCAACGTTTCCATTTCTCCTGAGTCTACTCTAATTTTCTAGCTTTAATTACCTCATCACCGGAGACTATGGTTCGGCGATTTTGATTTTCAGCCAGGATGAGTATCCTTTAAACTGGGCTTTTAGTGACTTTAAAATTTTTTTAAATCTCATGGTGTTCTTAGGTTGGATTTGATCTGTCCTCGTCATTCACACCATTTTAATCCACTTTTACTATTTCAACATTATTTTTGTTGATTTTACTATTTGTAACTCGTTTAATTGTTTGCTTAATAGACAATTTGCCCTATGATTAGTTTTTAAATTTTATACCATTTGATTGCCTCAATATAAGGGTCTGTTGACCTAGAATGGCAATTTACATTTTATTTTGCTTCTAATGTTGCTGGTGTTTTAAATTTAATTGTGCTTTTAAACCATATTTTAGGGTCTGTTTACCTGGACTTTTCATGACATGCATGCCACATGTATTTGTCATGTTTTCTTAAAGATATAATATTCTGACTAATTGTAGATAGCTAATTTTGTTCAACAGTATTGCTCGCCCGCAAAATTTACGGGCTGTTGCCATATGACTTTTGTATTTTATGCACTTTATGTATTTTATGTTCTTTAATGTTTTTACTTGGTTTTTAATAAACATTTACTCGTATACCCTAAATTGGGGCAGGTCGGGGTAAATATTATCATATTTATATTAATATCGACCCAATTTTCGGGTTTACGACTTTTAATGCTCAACCCTGTAGCCTTGTAATTTTGAACCAATCCTGAAGATTAGGAAACTCCTGGATCAGTACCCCAGAGGTATTGATTTGTTATGGGAACATGGATGTTGTTGTTGTTAATTTACGTCGCATTAGAGCTGCACAATGGGCTATTGGCGACGGTCTGTGAAACATCCCTGAGGATGATTCGAAGACATGCCAACATAATTTTGATCCTCTGCAGAGGAGATGGCAACCCCGCTTCGGTAGCCCCATGACCTGCACGCGAAGTCGAGCATTTTACGGTAGAACAGTTTAACGAGGACCAATACTGCACACCCTCGGTCCTACGCAGACAGATCCAAGTGGTCACCCACCCGCACACTGACCGCAGCCAGTGATACTTGACTTCGGTGATCTGCTGGGAACCGTGTCTTAATGATCAGTCCACTGCGGGACTATGGGGACATGGAAGACATTAAGATTCGACAGATTTAACGTGCATCAGTCACCATTTACTACACGAGGAGTCTTCGGCCGGCGGGGATCGAATCCACTATCTCTTGCACATGGGCTAAGTGCCCTACCAATTAGGCAAAGGATATTAAAATATAGAATAAATATAATATTACGGAATAAATTCATATCAAATCGGATATAACAAATATTTCGGTTATTCACCAGAGCGACCATGTGATTGTTGACATTCACCGGTGAAAGTCGACATTCTCTTGATTTCGTTCATTCACGGTAACAACTATACAGATTATAAATTTTAAAAAAAAATTATGAACTTATTATACTCGAGCCAGAAAAAATCCAAACGACATTTCTAAGTGTTTTAACAGCAGACGACAATTTCTTCGAAAACCTGGCAGCAAATTGAAAGGAATAAAGGCGAGTTCTCGTATCCTTACGCATAAACTCAAATTTAATAAAATGTCATTTAAATCCCTTCCTGTACTCATTTATTGCTATTTAATGTAAAGGTTTATTTAGTTGTTGTCAAACAATATTGTTGATTTTCGTTAAATATTGTTAGGTTCACATCAAAAACGATCCTGGCAGAGCGTTTGCTTTGAAAGTGATGAAGAAAGCGCAGATAGTAGAGACCAGGCAACAGATTCACATCAAATCTGAGAAGAGCATAATGGACGAAATAGATTGTGATTTTGTTGTAAAGTGAGTCTATTTTTATCAATCCAAATGTAGGGGAGAGTCGGGTAGCACCGCCCAGCTGGTACCCCCGCCCACTGTCAATTTCATATGTATAGAATATTTTTTCACGTCAGCACTGNGCCAAATTATTAGACGCACAATATGAATTGGCCAAATTATTAGACGCACAATATGAATTGGCCAAATTATTAGACGCACAATATGAATTGGCCAAATTATTAGACGCACAATATGAATTGGCCAAATTATTAGACGCACAATATGAATTGGCCAAATTATTAGACGCACAATATGAATTGGCCAAATTATTAGACGCACAATATGAATTGGCCAAATTATTAGACGCACAATATGAATTGGCCAAATTATTAGACGCACAATATGAATTGGCCAAATTATTAGACGCACAATATGAATTGGCCAAATTATTAGACGCACAATATGAATTGGCCAAATTATTAGACGCACAATATGAATTGGCCAAATTATTAGACGCACAATATGAATTGGCCAAATTATTAGACGCACAATATGAATTGGCCAAATTATTAGACGCACAATATGAATTGGCCAAATTATTAGACGCACAATATGAATTGGCCAAATTATTAGACGCACAATATGAATTGGCCAAATTATTAGACGCACAATATGAATTGGCCAAATTATTAGACGCACAATATGAATTGGCCAAATTATTAGACGCACAATATGAATTGGCCAAATTATTAGACGCACAATATGAATTGGCCAAATTATTAGACGCACAATATGAATTGGCCAAATTATTAGACGCACAATATGAATTGGCCAAATTATTAGACGCACAATATGAATTGGCCAAATTATTAGACGCACAATATGAATTGGCCAAATTATTAGACGCACAATATGAATTGGCCAAATTATTAGACGCACAATATGAATTGGCCAAATTATTAGACGCACAATATGAATTGGCCAAATTATTAGACGCACAATATGAATTGGCCAAATTATTAGACGCACAATATGAATTGGCCAAATTATTAGACGCACAATATGAATTGGCCAAATTATTAGACGCACAATATGAATTGGCCAAATTATTAGACGCACAATATGAATTGGCCAAATTATTAGACGCACAATATGAATTGGCCAAATTATTAGACGCACAATATGAATTGGCCAAATTATTAGACGCACAATATGAATTGGCCAAATTATTAGACGCACAATATGAATTGGCCAAATTATTAGACGCACAATATGAATTGGCCAAATTATTAGACGCACAATATGAATTGGCCAAATTATTAGACGCACAATATGAATTGGCCAAATTATTAGACGCACAATATGAATTGGCCAAATTATTAGACGCACAATATGAATTGGCCAAATTATTAGACGCACAATATGAATTGGCCAAATTATTAGACGCACAATATGAATTGGCCAAATTATTAGACGCACAATATGAATTGGCCAAATTATTAGACGCACAATATGAATTGGCCAAATTATTAGACGCACAATATGAATTGGCCAAATTATTAGACGCACAATATGAATTGGCCAAATTATTAGACGCACAATATGAATTGGCCAAATTATTAGACGCACAATATGAATTGGCCAAATTATTAGACGCACAATATGAATTGGCCAAATTATTAGACGCACAATATGAATTGGCCAAATTATTAGACGCACAATATGAATTGGCCAAATTATTAGACGCACAATATGAATTGGCCAAATTATTAGACGCACAATATGAATTGGCCAAATTATTAGACGCACAATATGAATTGGCCAAATTATTAGACGCACAATATGAATTGGCCAAATTATTAGACGCACAATATGAATTGGCCAAATTATTAGACGCACAATATGAATTGGCCAAATTATTAGACGCACAATATGAATTGGCCAAATTATTAGACGCACAATATGAATTGGCCAAATTATTAGACGCACAATATGAATTGGCCAAATTATTAGACGCACAATATGAATTGGCCAAATTATTAGACGCACAATATGAATTGGCCAAATTATTAGACGCACAATATGAATTGGCCAAATTATTAGACGCACAATATGAATTGGCCAAATTATTAGACGCACAATATGAATTGGCCAAATTATTAGACGCACAATATGAATTGGCCAAATTATTAGACGCACAATATGAATTGGCCAAATTATTAGACGCACAATATGAATTGGCCAAATTATTAGACGCACAATATGAATTGGCCAAATTATTAGACGCACAATATGAATTGGCCAAATTATTAGACGCACCATGTAAAATCTTAATTATCAGGTGATACTAAACAGCTTTATTGTTTTCACGTGACTGAAACCGGTTTTCACTTAGTTACGTTCGTGTATTAATTGGTTAAATTAGACGCTGTATAATACAAATTCGACGATATATTTTATATAAATATAGAATATCTATTATATACGGTATTATATTAGTATATTATAATAATTTGACCAAATTATTAGAAGCACTGTATTGTTTTAATAATTACATGTTTTGAACGAGTTTTTATGCAATACTTTTATACAGGGTTATTCATAATTCCCTCCGTGGTTTCGAGCGTTATAGTAAAAAAACGAAGACGAATATGGCAAAAAAGAACATATGATAATTATTCCGAATGTATTCAAGTTTTAATTTAAGCAGTTGCCGGTAGATGGCAGTAACATGTACCACTGAAGCCAGTTGTAATAAAGAAAAATGGCGTTTACAGGCGGAGGGAATTAGGAATAACCCTGTATTATTGAAATAATATGCTATAACTATAGGTTGCTCTTGGAAATAATATTTCAACATTTTTTCATGTGTTGCTTTTGTAAACAATTTTCAATTTTGTAAGTAATATTTTTATTAATTTCTCGATATACTTAATGTGGGAATTAAGTACATCGTTTGTGCATTTTTAAGTGTATGTATCATATTTCTTAAGTAAAGTTAACAAATAGGAATTTATATTCGGAATGCTATAAAATTTAACGATTGCTTATTAGTATGTAATAAAAACTGATCATGTATGTAATTGTTTTTCAGGTTGTATAGAACGTTTAAAGATAGAAAATATTTATACATGTTGATGGAATGTTGCTTAGGCGGAGAGTTGTGGACAATATTACGAGACAGGTAATGTGATCGTACTATTATATTTAATGCATCATTTTTGTAAAAACACAATCACCTGACAATAAACAGTGTCATTAACTTTCTATACCATGTCAGGGAAACAGCTGCTTTTTAAATAAAACACATAATATTTCACGTGAAAACCTGAAACATTGATCCCTGCAGCTTTTGGATATCATTCCACAAACGCGTGGCAGTTTTTGACCAAAATTCGAAAGAGAGAGACTCATTACTTTTTGATCAACGTACCTAGGTCCTATACAACTAAATGTACTTAATTGGCAGAATTTCTTTGGTTTTCACTTCATAACTTATTTTCCACTTCATAATGATTACTTAAAATGATTACTTGTAAAGGTTACTTATAATGATTACTTATAATGATTACTTATAATGATTACTTGTATTGATTACTTGCATTGATTACTTGAAATGATTACTTGCATTGATTACTTGTATTGATTACTTCACAATCATAGCTTATTTAGTTTCCACTTCATAACTTATTTTCCACTTCATAATGATTACTTGTAATGATTACTTGCAATAATTACTTGCAATGATGACATGCAATGATTACTTCATAATGATAACTTATTTGGTTTCCGCTTCATAATGATATAAAACGATTGCAATCACCAATTTACTTTTTTCTCCAAATGCGTGGAAGGACAAGCCGTGTTGACAACAAGATACAATAATCCATCTCTAGTTTGTCTACGGTAAGAACTCTCCCCGCCACTTAGTCTCAGGCCGTTTGCTGCTATGGAAACAAGAATAGAGCATTTCAGGGAGGGCAGCTTCGCTTCACTCTAGGGCTAACACAGTAGACCAAACAAAAAGATTCCCCTCTCTCTTCGGCCCGAGCCAAAACCTGTTCTAAACAATGACTCCACACCCCTACTTGAAATAGTTATACCTCCTTACCATCATTTATAAAGTCAGAAAAACAATTTTAGCAGAAAGCAACAAGAATTATGAAAATTTAAGATATGTGTGTTAGCAGTACAGCACTTCATCAAGGGACACACTGCCTGCTAACACACAGAAGCCTTTCTGCTGTCAGTGGTGAAACCAAAAACTGACAGTGCCCTGAGACCCCATAACTCCTTACGATAGTCACCACCACGGGTCCAAACGAATGACTAGGGGAGTTCTTACTTTAGACAAACTATACTCTTTCAATAAACTGCAGCGTCCAGCTGTATGTCTGAAATGGACAATACGTGCAAAGGAGAGCTTGTTTGTTGGTCCTGCGAATCCACTGCCCGATTTAGTTTGTAGCACTGTTTGACCAGCTTACCTTAATTAGTCGATGCTTGAAATACAATCGAATTTCGGTTGTACATTCAATAAATATTCCTTTGTACGTCAATATTTTATTGATAAGTTATTCAAAATTCTTATTTACAATTCTCTTACATGCCTTCAAACAATATTGCAGAGGTAGTTTTGACGAGTCTACAACAAGATTCTATGTGGCATGTGTCGTAGAAGCCTTTGTATATTTACACTCAAGAAATATCATTTACAGAGATTTAAAACCAGAAAATATGATTCTAGACACCCAAGGTTACGTGAAACTAGTAAGACTATTTTGACTATACATGTATAATTTTTTTTTTTTAAATTTAGAGTTGTAGTTGTTAAACATTGGTTGCCTTTTTTTTTTTAGGTGGACTTTGGTTTTGCAAAGAAACTGCAGCCGGGACAGAAAACGTGGACTTTCTGTGGTACTCCTGAATACGTGGCCCCTGAAATTATTATGAACAGAGGTCACGATATTTCCGCTGACTATTGGTCTTTAGGCGTACTCATGTATGAATTGCTCACTGGCATGTATGTACTATTGAATAGATTTAATTTAATTTAATTTGTTTTTTAATTTTATTTAATTTTATTTTATTTATTAATTTTTTTTATTTATTTTTTTTTTTCATTTTTTTTTTTATTTTATTTTTTTATTTTATTTTATTTTTTTAATTTTATTTTATATTATTTTATTTATATTTTTTTTATTTTATTTTTTTTTTTATTTTATTTTTTATTTACTTAATTTTATTTTATTTTTATTTTATTTTTTATTTATTTTATTTTATTTTTTTATTTTATTTTACATTTTTTTTTATTTTACTTTTTATTTTATTTTTTTATTTATTTTTTATTTTTTTATTTTATATTATTTTAAATTTTTTATTTTACAGCCTACCCAATTTTTGGGTTTAAGACTATTTATGTTCCGTATACTAATACTCCGTGGGTGTTTAATTTTAAACCCAATCCAAAAAGCAAGGGAACTCCTGGATCAAGTATTGGGCAAAATATGTCTTCGTGGAGGACTTTTTGATGAAACTAACGCACATTTGCGTTACACTTAGAGAAAAACCTCTCACAGTTAGCCTAACACCAAGTGGACTCTAACCCATGATCCTATTACAACTGAGGATATTTTACGTCTGTACTGTGGTCGGTACAAACCTGATACGGAATTCGTATAGACCAGCCATGGCTGATATTCGAACCCGGTTCACCTCATTGGAAGACGAAGGCTCTATCCCCTGATCTACCACGTCTCTGTTGTATAAATATCATTATTCTGATGTGAAAGTACAGTGTGTACTTATAATAATAAACACAAATTATAGTTAACTTGCTGGAAACTATACTGACCGCCTCCAGTTGCTTTTTAATCCCCAGAACGGTATTATTTCATTATCAAAACGTTCTAAAACCATAATAAAATCATAACCGAATTGTTGTGAGTTTATTTTGTAAAGTCAAATATATTTAAAAACGTTTTCTCGTCTAATTTCCGATTATGTTCTCAAGGAGAAAAATGTAGCATTTCTTACTGGGGAGAAATAAACAGTATGAAACTGTTTATGGAATGCCTAAATATCAATGATCTACCTATCAAAAAAGAAATACAATTTTTAATATTGTTAATATTTATTTAAATTAAAAAAGATAGTTTTTTGCTTCATTAATGTATCAAACATATTTTTAGTAAAAATAAAATAAAAATGTAGCAATCAATTTAGTAAAGTTTAACTTTGAAACATTCCTAAGTGTTTTGAAATCAGCTGCTTTGTGAAATCAAATGTTTTCAGAGGCTGTATTAGGAATAGAGGCATTAGACTTTTAGCCTGGTTAGGTTCAGAGTGAGATCCTATAATAACTTTTGATCAAATGCTCGTATTTTCACGTACTGGAACTAGATATTTATTAATAATTAATTGCATAATTTTAAATAGGCTAATTAATGTGTGTAGACGATAAATTAAGCTAATAAATCAGACACAAAAACACACTTTTTCTAAATAAATATGATTTTCTCTCAACGTCAGAGTCCCTGCAATTAGAAAAATTGGGTCCTTATAGTTTCCTATTTTTATTTATTAGATTTACATACATTTGCAATCTTGTGTGCTCAATTTAGACTTATAAACCTTTGTCAAATAGAAGGAGAGATAGCACAATGCAGAGAATGATACATACAGGGTAAGAGCAGGATTCGAACCCGCTACCTCCACGCTCTGTACAGAGTTTGGCTGGTGATACCTCTCTGCCAGGGAAGCCCCTCTCTTAAAGTTGGAGAACGGACGAAGTTTAGGCCACGTAATTCTAATTTTTATTTCTTGCATATTTCGTCATTTCTCGAACTAATGAAGTGAATCAAACAATATTTGCACACAGCTATAAAACTTGTTTTTTCCGGAAATAATTTCATGCCACCAATTATTTTTCTCCATTTAATTTATCAATGGGGAGAAAAAAATGAATCATGAGATGTAGATATTTTTATGGCAGTTTAATCTACGTGATTTTAAATAATAGAATGCAAAATTTGAAGAGAATCAGTCGAGAAATAAAAGTTTAAAAAATATGAATTCTTTGAGATTGAATGGAATTAACAATAACGGGTCTAAATTTTCAATATAGCTCCGATCTAAACTATTAGGATTATGTTTTTCAAATTAATGCGAATCAGGAGTTTTGAAAAATCAAGAAAACGATTCCGTCGAGGAAAAAAAAAAGTTCTGAGAAAGTACGATTTTGTGTCTAAATTTAGTAACTTAGAAGCCCACATACATTAGTTAAGTAGCAGATTTAACATTAGACCATTGAATCATTCAGTCTTTGTAAGTGTAAAAATCTGATTGTTATATGTAAAAAGAATATTTTAAGGAGAATTAAGGGGCTGGGATAGCCTGGTCGGAAGGGCACTAGACTCACGTTCATGAGAACGGGAGCTCGAATCCAGCTGGTGGAAGATTTCCCGTGTAGTAAATGGTGACTGACTGACTTTAAATCAGTCGGGTCCCAAAGTCCTCCATGTTCAAATACCAAATTATATCTCTAGGGGTACTTAATTGGAGACTGATCTTTCTCTGATCCAGGTAAAAATTAAGACCTGTGGATGTATGTATGGGTCCAGCCTATAAACGGATATGGCAGAATTCAAATTCCTGGCCATAGATGGCGCCACTGGAAAACAAGCACAATCGCATCTCTTGCCTTAATGGCATACGACAACAGCAACAAGGAAAATTAACTCTTTCTTTTTTTTGTAGGCCTCCATTCCAAGGAGCCGATCCCATGAAAACCTACAATATCATATTAAAAGGCATTGATGCTATAGAATTTCCACGCGTCATCAGTAGAAATGCTGCCGCTCTCATTAAGAAACTTTGCAGGTAATCTTTTTAAAATCATCCTAATATAGTTTGTCTATGGTAAGAACTTCCCTCGCCACAAAGTCGGAGGCCGTCTGTTGCTATGGAAACAAGAATAGCGCCTTTCAGGGAGGGTAGCTACTCTTTACTCTAGGGCTAACACAATAGACCGGAGATAACCTGTCCTAAGCAATGACCCCACACCCCTACTTAAAATAGTTATGCATCGTTACAATAGTTACCCCCACGAGTCCAGACGAATGGTTAGGGGAGTTCTTACTTTAGACAAACTATATGTTGTACTGTGTAAATACTGAGATCTAAATACCAAGATGAAAATGTATGAATATTTTTTGCTTAAAGTAACGAATCTGTAAATTATTTTTTGTTTACCATTTTCCCCAAAAATCAAATCTTAGCTCGGTGATATTACGTATTTTAACTGAACACAATAACAACGTATTTTAACAAGCAAAGGCCCATTTCGGCAATCTTGGCAACAAAAGCCTTATTTACTTTCCCAAAGTTTCGGAGCAATAGATGCTTTAGGATGTCTAGAAGGTTGGTGACTTTTCCCCCCTTCAACGCAATTTGCCATTTTGGTTTTGATGGATAAAAGCAGAATATCCTCTAAAGCAGTGTTCCTCAACTCCCGGTCCGTGGATCGAATGGTACCGGGCTGCCCATTTCATTGAAAATAAATTCCGAGGTTTATACCCCAAATTAAAAATATCTGTGTTCCATTAAAATTTTATTTATTTTTTAAAAAAGGGGGGCCCGGAGGGTAGTGACATACATTTTTTAATGTTTGTAAAGTATCATTGTCTCCGATTACCCCCAGATGGAACCGTCTCATTACAAAGAAACAAGCTCAGGGTTCTCATTAATTTAACGTTCTAGTAAGTTAAAATGTTAAATCCCTTTATATTTATTTTTTGGTGTAACTGTATTTTATTTTGAAGGCATGTTTAAATACAATTAAATTTAAATTAATAAATCAAAATCTAAAATATAAGCAATCATCGTTCGCCTCCCCCCTCCCCAGCGGGGCGCGGTAAAATTATCCAACGTTGACAGGTCCGCGGTGATAAAAAGATTGGGGAACACTAGTCTAAAAGACCTAAAAAAAATTTCAAAATTGTTGTGCAGTGTTGTTAAAATTGCAATTGGAGGAAAAAATAGAAATATACAATTTGCTGCATTCTGCCTTGTAAACAACACATTTATTCCCAGCGAGATTCAAGCCAAGTTTTTAAGTTCTCCAACAGATAGCGCTGCTGGCTTATAAAAAAAGCAATGTTTTCAGCTGACTGTTCAATTTTAAATACTTGCACTGATGTCAGTCATTATGACTGCGCTGTTTCTGCAAATGATGGTTATTTTGAAAACATTACTTTACAGTAAATTATAGTTTTCACCTGTCTGTTGACCAATTATGTAACTAATTTTAAAACTAGGTAATTTTGAATTCTAATCTAGCATTTTAAGGGGACATCATTTTAAACTATGTAATTTTTAAATGACAAAGTACAAAATCTGAACGAATTCTGTCGAATAACTCTTTAAAACGAAGAACTTAAAAACGCGCTTTTTTTTTTAAGAAAATTTGTTACTAAGAAGTTATTCCACAGATATTATCGAAATTTTCCATTTTGTCACTTAAGGTTTCACAATTTAAAATGATGTTAAAATTTGTATGCATTACAATTCAAAAACTTTTCAACACTCATTGTATTAAATAATGAAAAATCAAAATACTCGTTTAAATTATTAATTCCATTTAATGTTAGTTCAATTTTAATTAAATAGGTGAACCATTATTCGATTATTATTTTTCTGCTTAATATTGCATTTTTTATAGACAAATGCCGGCTGAAAGAATAGGTTATCAAAATGGAATCCAAGATTTACAAAAGCACAAGTAAGATTACCTCTTCGTCAAAAAATTATGTATTATTGTTGTATTAATATATTGATTATTATATGGTATGCTTTAAATAATTCTGATCAACGTAAATAAAGCACAAATAACCTCACAAAACATGCTATTATTTTTGTTTCATAAATAAGTACGCTCATCAGTATGGAAATACAAAATGACAGAAAAAAACTAGAGGCAAGCAAGTTGCAACAAAGAAATTGCTGTATTTATATATCATTATATGGTATGCTTTAAATAATTCTGAACAACGTAAATAAAGCACAAATAGCCTCACAAAAAGATACTATACTTTTTGTTTCGTAAGTACCTTCTTCAGTATGGAAATACAAAATGACAGAAGAAAACACGAGGCAAACAAATTGCAGCAAAGAAAAGTGCATCCTATAACACTGCGGAAGGATCATAAAACCGAAACTAAATTATGTCCACTTTAGTGTCTTATTTGTGCTTTAATCACGTTGTATGTAATGCAAAGTGCTATTTTGATTTATTCCTAAGTAGCACAAAGTTTCCTTTAATGGGTATGCTTTTTTGTATTCTTTAAAAAAGAAAGCAAATACGTAAATACAAGAAAAATTTCAAAGTGTAGAATTAAGTTATAAAATTTTTCTATCAGATCATTTAATAAAGCGGAAAAAAAAAATAAAAAAACTTATTTCGTAATCAGTTTTCCATTGTTGATACATTGTGTCAAGTTAATTTTCCCAAATTCTCTAAATTTTTACTTCTTTTTATATAAAAACATTATTTTACATTATTTTTTTTTATTATAAATAAAAATATTTTTCTTAAACGATGCATCAGTGTTTTAATCACATATAAAAATTGTCTTTGTACTTATATAGAGTATTTTTTATTTAATATTTAATTTAATATTAATTTTTTATTTAATATTTTTTTTCTTTTCAAATTCATATGTGTTTTTAGTAAACATTTCTTTTTAAAAATTTCAAAATAAATTGTTTAATTGTTTCGATTATCATCTTAGGTATACTATAATTTTTTTAATAAAAATATGTTTTATTTTAATGTTCTACTTGTTTATTATATAAATACTAGGAGGCTTCGCCCCCTGCTCGCTGGCGCTCGCCAACCCCCGGAACTGCTTTCGCAGTTCATTTCGGATTGCTTCGCAATTCGATGCTCGATTTGCTCGCGCATTGGCTCGCGCTAGCTTTTGTATACTTTTTTGAACTCTGAAGTTCCGAAAACTGTAGAAAATTCTGTAATATAAGATACTGTAGAAAATTCTAAACCTGTGCATTTCAATATTAATTTGAAATTGCAAACAGTTCACATATTTTTCTTAATCACACTATTCTAAATTTCAGTTGTTGAGAAAAGTAACTTTTGAAAGTTTTGTTTTAAAGTCTTTCCCACCAGAGGGCTAAAACCAAGTGATGTAAAACAATATGAAATAGTACTGAAAGCCGGATGTAAAGCATCGGCTTCGATGAAGATAATTTTGTGACAATTTTTTTGATAATTCGGTGAGAATTCACCCGATTAGACATATGATATGCTCACTACGTGCTCTTGCGCGCCGAAGCCTGTCAATTAAAACGTATTAGCGTTTTATATAATATAGATTAGCCATATGATGCTCACTACGTGCTCTTGCGCGCCGAAGCCTATCAATTAAATATGAAAACTGTTGCCAACGCGAGAAAAGAAATATCATCGGTTTTATTGATACATACGTATTAGCGTTTTATATAATATAGATATTTCAGGGTCCGCGCTAAGCATAAATTTGGTGAATAAAATTGTGTTTTAGCGAGTGATTTTTTCCTCTGGAATGAAAAATATATATTTTACTCGATCCTCAAAACTACGCCGATGTGAATTCTTCTACAACAAATCAATATTTTTTATTCGATTACAGTAATTTTCAATAAATGCGCTGTATAAGCAATTAGAATTAGGTCCAAATAATGTAAGCCTAAAACAAACTACCGTAAAATAGTTTTCTACGAGAAAAAAATTATTTTGCCTTTGGCGAAGACTTTCGAAAATTGGCGAGTGCTTTTGATATTTGTCTAATTTACTGGCTAATAATTTGAAATCCTTATCGCGGGTCCTGTGTATATATATGTATATATTGTAACAATTAAATTTTAAAATATTAATTAATAACATTTAACAGAACCAGTCTCTAGTTTATTTAATGCAGATTTTTGTAAATGTGTGAATTAAAAAGTTGTATTAAACATTTTCTTTGTGTCTACAGATGGTTCGATGGATTTTATTACGATGGTCTAAGAACTAGAACATTGAATCCGCCAATAATTCCACAAGTAAGTTTTAAATTCTTTTTTTTCCATAAACTATTTTCTGGTATAATTAATTCATATTTGAGTTTATTCTTTTATGTGATGAAATCTATTTATTTATTGAATATGTTACCCCCAAAGTAACGAAATAACTTATTCTACAGCTAGCGTACAGATTACCTAGAGTGATCATTAAAGTGCCAAAGAATTGTTTCATTTTTCAAATTACATAGGTAAAATGCTAACAACTACATATGCACCTTACCCAATAGGCGCTCGTTAAAGTGAACGCTTAAATTAAAATTTTGTAGTTTATTCATTTTTGGATATTTAAATCAAGTGATTACATTCAAACAATCAACACATTAATTGATGGAATCAATCACTTTAAAACCCATAATACCAAGAGTCAAGCGGTTTAAGCTGTTATTAGGAAATTAACAAGACAATTTAGGAAAGTATTTCGGATGTCTAAAGAATCAAATCATTAGTTGGTAGATTCAGTGATTTTTGAACTATGTAGAAGCCGTTAATGTGCATTCTGCACTTTTACAAAGCAAATCTTCAGAATAGCTAGGTAATGTACACGAGCTGTAACGTAGATAATAATTTTAAAACGTTTTCTTTCTGGCTTAAAATCATAATTCGCATAGTTTTTCACTTCAAATTTATATAAATATTCTAGTACTAAATGCGCATTAGAGCGGATTATATTACCGAACGTATTATACAATTCCCTTAAAAAAAGAAGAAAAACGGATTATATTGAATAACTTTTGATGTATCGGATCTTGACGTTCTAGCCTTCCCTTTTCATCAAAAATACGCATCACACAACCCCTTCACCCCTTGAATGCTGAGGTGATATTTGAAGGGCCCCTATTAAAAAACTTAAAAAAACTTTGACAAATAATTATGAAACTCCCTTATAGCCACTTCATTATGTTACATTATTTTACGTTATAGCTAAATCACAGAATGATTTAAATTTTTTTTCTTCCTTTACAGGTTCGTAGTACAATAGATTATTCCAATTTCGATCGCTACCCTCCAGACACAGATCCACCTCCACCGGACGATTTATCGGGATGGGACGACGATTTCTAATTCATAAATTTTAGGTTTTCAAATTATTCCATCCTTCTATCCATTAAGTGGCCGATCACGCTTAATCTCGAAAATAGAACCCTCTCCCCCTAAACGTTTATCATTCAATGTGGACGAGAGCATGACAAGAATAAGGACAATAAATCTTACATCTGATTTCTTTTTGTACATAAATCTATAAATGTGAAAAAGCAGTTTGTTTTAATTTTTGTTCGAAATGTTAATTTTGTTTATCCATGTTGATAATTTTTTTATTAAATTTTAATCTATGTTAAAGCATTTTAAAATAAAAATCACAGTTTTGTGAAGATGAATGAGTATAGACATTCTCAGATAAGTTTATAAATGATCATATGATTTTTTCCTCTCGGTTACCATAACAACTGCAAATCTTGTTTTTACCACGTGCCTTTATAGTCCAATTTCTTACTGAAACGTGGGGAAGAAAGTAAGATTTTCCAAAACGATGGTAACGGAGAGGGGAAAAGTGTGGAGAGTGAGGAAATCGCGTAATCCATTCTATTTAGAAAGAGTATAATATGGTATTAAGGAAACATTTATCTTGTTTTCTACTTTCAGTGTAAAGTTTGTGAAAAGCATAATGATGTTACAATACAAGTATGTCACGAAAAATATTGACGTATTTTCGTCATGTTTTTTTGGGTGCATGTAACTATTGAAGGACTTCCAATCAAACATGTCCAAATTTTTAACACTTTTATGGATCCATAGAAAGTATGCAGCACATACAGGGTAATTCTTAATGTCCAATCTGAATATATGTTTTGAATTCGATACATAATATCTAATGAAATCAAGTATACACATTAAGGGTCTCAAACTGATATTCAAACGGAAAAAACAAAAACGAATCACTACAGAGGAAGGCGGTTTGAAATTTAAGATCAGAAAGTGCGACTGAGAATGCATTATAGAAATAAAGCCTAAATTAAGAACTGGAGTTAGTGCCAAATCTAAAAATAAACTTATATAAAAAGAAAAATTAAAATCTAGACTTTTGAATCTAGGAACTAAATAAAAAATCAAATCTAAACTAGACCATTTGCAAGAAAAAGCTATTGGACTTGAATAAATTTGAAGCTAAGAAAAAAAAATTACGTTATTAATATAGTGTTAAAAAGATAAATTAAAAAGAAAAATTTCATTTTGTAGACATGTAAAAATTAACCAAAACGTTTAACTTAATATCTCTGCTTAAATTTTTTATAACTTGTTTACATTTGAGTCCTTTACACTTTTATACANTCCGCTATTAATATAGTGTTAAAAAGATAAATTAAAAAGGAAAAATTTCATTTTGTAGACATGTAAAAATTAACCAAAACGTTTAATATCTCTGCTTAAATTTTTTATAACTTGTTTACATTTGAGTCCTTTACACTTTTATACAACATCATGAGAAGTAAGTATTTTATACAGCATTAATTAGTTTCATCAAATAATAAAAAAACTTTCTTTATGAACATCAGAAATTTTCTTTGTGACGTCTATGGTAGAAAACAAGATTAGACAATGTTTTCCTTAACTTTACCTAAAACAATAAACGAACTATCAAATTTACTTGTTATTAAAGAGTAAATGCTAAACATATTTTAGAGTGATTTGTGTTTTATTGGTAACAAAGAATTTTAATTATTTGTTATGGATAATAAACTGGTGTGATCAATACACTATAATAAGAACGTTATCAGTATTTATATTGATTTTTTTATTGATACTTTGTAGTTGTTACCGTGGATGACCGTAATCAAGAGAATGTCGACTTTCACCGGTGAATGTCAACAATCACACAGTTGCTTTGGTGAATGTCCGAAATATTTGTTATATCCGATTTGATAATTATTTATTCATTGATATTGTTATATGTATTCAATATTTTAATATCTGCTGAGTATATATTAAGAGAAACTTCAGTGTTCGGAGTACCGGTTAAATGTATACTATCATTAATCATATTAAATGTTAATATTATTATATGTATTCGATATTTTAATATTTGCTGAGGATAGATTAGGAGAAACATCANCTTGTATATATTTCAGACATTTACCAAAGCGACTATGTGATTGTTAACATTCACCAAAGCGACTATGTGATTGTTAACATTCACCAAAGCGACTATGTAATTGTTAACATTTACCGGTGGAGGTCAACGACCACCAATTTCGGTCATTTGTAATTTTGTGTAGTAATAATTAATATTCATAGAGATAACTTTGCCGTCATTCACTTTAGGTAAAGTTACAAATGCCTCAAATTTAAATCTACTATGACATCTACCTAATTTTTAAGTCTACCTAATTTTGAAACATTTCTGAAAAAAAAGGAATTTCCGTCCGTCTTTTTTTAGTGTACTTAAATAAAGTTAAGATAAATATGTAATGAACGTGCATGCACTGAAATATTAGAAACTATTTGAAATTTTTGTAAAAAAATATATAATGCATATATTTAATATATAATGAATATATAAAGATTTATATAATGAATGGTACTATATTTATTATAACTATGAATGTATTATTTGCAATTGTAATATGATATTAAATATTTGTTCTGCAAATTTATCTGTGATAATATTGAAGCCGGTCACTTTAAAATTGAATCATTTAATATTCATTCTGTTTTGAAACAATGTTAAACATCTTCAATGCTTGTTTTAATTTTACTTTGTAAAGCATTTAAAAAAATGTGGGTATAAATCAATATTAGAAGAGATAATGTGGATTAAGGAGGTCTGTAATTTTTTAAAGAACTAATTTAATTTTAGTGTGCTAAAACTCAAATTCGCGCTATAGTTACCTGTAATCTATTATATTTCGTTAATCCAATAAAAAAATCTTTACATTTGTAATTAAAAATCTGCTTATAAATTTACCTTGCCAAATATTTTTGGCTAGCACTCCTGTTTTCAAAACATTTTATGAAAAACTTCTCCTAAGTCGAATATTTAAAATACGACTTAATTTTAAAAATAATTTATTTAAAAACACTACCTTTTTTTTTTAAAAAAAAAAAAGGGCAGTTATAATTTTTAGGATAAATTGTAGCATAAGGAGAATTTTTATTCGCATGCAATTAAAAAGTATTTTAGTTAAATATCACCATAGTTTTTTTAAATATTTTTAATGAAATATGGTACCTAAGATTTTTTATATTGAGACCATATTTGTATTCATGAAAAACAAAAATGTTCATTTTTATGTTTGGAATCAGTAGATGTGTGAATATTAATTTGAATTAATTTTTGACAATTTAATTTTTTAAATTATGCTGTGCCAAAACTTTAATTCATACTGTAGTTTAATTTGTGTTATAGTTTATCGTATCATATTTTAATACGAGATGTAGTAACTGTTCAGTTATTTAATTAGTTCAACGGTTGAGATAAAAAAAAATTCTTTACACTTATTGTTACTCAAAAATAAAAGATGTTTAAAATAAAAGATAAAATGATTTTTGCCGGCACTACAAAATAAAATAATCAGTAAAAATAATAATTAAACTCAAGGAATTGTTTATATTTCATGGTATCAGGATCACTATGTTTTGCAGTTTCAGTTTATTTGAATTCTTAGAAAATGTTAAAAATCGTAATTTTTTATTTAGAAAAAAAAATCTCTTTTTTAATTCAGTGATTTTTCGGGGAGGGGGGGATCATACCCCAAAAAAAACTTCCATGTGACCAAATGCGAGATATAATAATACTGTATAAAGAACTGAAAAATCGTTTGTATTGAAATTTTCTACATACCTTTTTTATCCCCTGATCTCTTCAATTCTTTTATAATAGTTTGATGTTACTGATTATTAAATTCAACAACCTTATTGTGTGTTGTCTTTTTCTTTGTAAATAAAATTTTCTTTTGATTAGTGGCCTATTTTTACTGAGAATTCTTCAACATGTTGATTCAACACAGATGCATTTCAACTGCCTGTTGCGTGAAGTGCCATTGTAATCCTGTTATTCTTTGCGTGAACTTTAAAGTTGTTTTTTTTTTTTTTTTTTTTTTTTTTTTTTTTTTTTTTTTTTNTTTTTTTTTTGTTTTTTTTTTTAAATGCGTACTTGCACTTCAAGAAGAAGATCACAGATACCCACGCATAAGACCTATGACGTCAGTGCCAGCTGATCGCTTATAAGCAAAATGGCGTGTTACAGTTGAGCATAAATTAGAATTAACGTGAAATTAATTAAATACAGCACCTTATAGCACATAAAATTTGTTGAAATCTAATTCCATCTCAAGTGCGTCTTTCACTTAAGTTAGATTTATTATTTGTTTATGCATTTTATTGTAACCGTGATGTATTTTTATTTCGTGCACCTGGCAACTTCGAAGCATAATAGGTTAGTTTATATTCTACAAGGCTTCGTACTTGTCTTTGTGTTAAATAAGAAATATGGAGTAAAATAATTGAAATCTTTGTGAAGGAATATAGAATGTACTTAAAGACTTATTACGTATACTTAAGATAATTGAATCATGACGGACTTCGCTTACTCGTAAAAGAATGGAAGGAACAGTTGCTATCGTAAACAACGTCACTTGCCGGTATCCCATCGAAATTTCATTCACTTTCTGACAACAAAAACAATAAATGAATAAATAAATTAAACAGAAACGAATTTGAAAAAAAAGAGAATAATATAATGATAAAATTTTAGGAAACTACATTTTACCAGGGCTAAAGAGAATAGAAGGGCTGGTTCACTCCTTTGAAGTAGCTCTCGCCGCGCCAATCCTCCGATTTTCTCTAGTGACGTCACCTTGGCGCAAAGCTCGCACTTTTACTTCAAGAACGGAACGTTCGGCCTTACTAGCTCTTACTAATATTGGAGCATTTCTTTTTGCGAGATATTCTAAGACATTTGTTATTTTCTATAATGACTTTCCTCAATTTTTGCAGTGAATTTACAAGAATTGAAAACTATTATCGAAATGCCCGTTTGCGCGATTGCAACTTGAAAAAATTTTGATAGAAAAACAAAAGGAAAAAATATAATTTTCCGCGTGTTCCCTAAAGTAAATGAACAACTATGTAAAGAATGGATTCCGAAATGACTCAGTTATTATAAAACAGCAATACGTTTATTCTGTCGTTAAGAACTTTTATAAAAATTCATTATCTAAATAGAAACCGCCTCGTTACTTCAAAACGAAAGGCAGGTGAAAAAAAAATAAAAAAAAGGATAAAGTCAAAGAAAATTAAAATGTATATAAAAAGTATAAGTAAAATATATAGTATATGGTTGGAATTCTACTAATTTCATAACATATTTTTTAATGTAGTTATTCTAAATATTTATGATTTTTTAAAAAAATTATATTTTCTTAAATTTAAATATCTATAAACAATTGTAAAATTTCTAATGTCATTATGAACCTAAATTATTATTTTGTTTCAGTAAGTAGCGTTTAAGGTTGATGTTTCCTAATGATTAAGTATGAACAAATTGCTATTAACGGCATATTTTAAAATCAGGGATTCTAAATTTAACTCAACTTATTGTTATAAAAGAATATGTAGATAAAAAAAAGTGTCGATATATGCTTTCATTTTTCTTAATATTTAAAGTTAAAACTGAACTTTTTAAAATAAAGCATTTATAGTGCCATTTTCGCCCACTAGTAAAGCATTTTTATAAGTTTAAAACGGTATTTGTTTTAATATAATGGCCAAGAAAGTTTTTTTGAACTATGTTTATGAACGGAAATAATGTGCTAATTACGTAAAGTTTGAAAACTAATAACCAGAAAAAGTCTAGCTTAATTTTACAAAGAGAAAGATGCAAAGTTATCATAATATCTTTGCTTGCGATCTCCGAGATCTGTGGACACAGTGACGTCATGAGGAGGGAAATTGTAGCTTCAGCTCTAAGAGCGGAGTAAACTAGCCCTTCTATTCTCTTTAGCCCTGACGTTTTACAGGTAGACTAAAAAGAAGAAAGAAAATTATACTTTCGTCAATCCTTAATCAAAAAACTAAGGGCACATCCCTTTCGTAATAAACTTTTATCACCATCGAAAATCCCTTCCTCTTAAGAAATGAATGCATCATACGTTTTTCCATTTCGATGCGATTCAAGCATTATTGTTTTTGGTGTTAATCAGTTATGGGAACTATGAAGCCAAGATTGCCAACACCAGTTTCTGGTTTACACAATTCACCAGCTACCGCTTAATACTTATAGATGTACCAAATACAACAAAATCCTGATCATTAATGATAAAGCGATCTTTATTAATATTTATAATTATAGAATACGATAATATCGCGAACATTATAGATAACATAAAATATAAAAAAGATATAAATGTTATGCAGAACTACAATTATTAATTACGATATTATTGTGAAAGTATAATTTTTACTTGTGTGACATAAATATTGGAGCCGCCATGACTCAGTGGTTAAGGCACTAAGCTCTCGATGTGTGGGACTTGGTTTTAACTTCAGGTAGGAAGTACTTTATTTACGTCGAGCTAGAGCTGCACAATGGGCTAGTGGCGACTGTCTGGGAAACATCCCTAAGGATGAACCGAAAACATGCCATCGCAATTTGGATCCTTTGTAGCGGGGATTGCTCCACTGCTTTGGTAGCCGAATGACCTAGCGCGAAGTCGAGCATTTTACAGTTTAACGAAGACCGATACCGCACACTCTCTGTCCCTACGCAGACTGGTTAAAGTGGTCACCCACCCGCTTACTGACCGCAGCCAGTGATGCTTAACTCCGGCGTTCTACTGGGTACCGTGTTTTAACGATCAGTCCACTGCGGGACCAAACCAGTTTCAGATTACTGGAAATGCGAGCGATGTTGACCACATTGCTGAAATCATTATCTCTTAGAACCTTAATCTTATACAACGGTCTATTGAGGGAATGTTCCTTAACGAAAATATTGACTTATGTAAAAATAATATAAATGAGACAAATTAAAAAATGCATGGCAATATATCTTTAAATATCGATATTTTTGACAATACATCGCTATATTAAAATTCGGTACTTCCCGTAAGGATCAATATTCATGCTGGTGACAAAGGTGCAACACATGGTCCTTATAATGAATAAGTAATATAGTTCGTTCACCAGGAATAGGCACCACCAGACCCTGACTAAGGGACATACGGGGCAGTTGCCCAGGGACCCCACATCAGAAGGGGCTCCAAATCGAATAGAAAGTTTATTTTAAGTTTCCTTCTTTAATGAACTTTTTTTAAACAAAATATCTGTACAGTGTAAAATCGTCAGTTTTATGTTGACTTTTTCATTAATCTAGCGTATGAACAAAATCTATATTTCGTAAATCCATGGCTTTCCTAGGGCGGAATACAGTTAAATTTTTGAAATTACGTTTACAAATTTGGTCAATCAAAAGCTTGTATTTTTACATATCGCAAAATGCGATATGTTAAAGAAAATACAGGTTTCTGGTTGGCTTAATTGAAACATCATAATTGCGAAAATTAATCTGAATTCCGCCCTAATGTTAGCAAGGATATGAATTTATCGTAGATAGATAACAAAGTTAACTATCAGAAAACTGCATTCGACATGATTTACGTAGAATTGTCAGAAAATCAATAAAATGGACCGAAAGATATTTCGTCTCACCATTGGAGGAGGGGTCTTATAGCTATTTTAGGTTCTAGTTAATTTTCTTGTTATCTAGAATGAGGTGAAAAATTTAAATACCGCTATAAAATTCAGTTCTTCATTACTGGAAAAGTGGGGCATAGGGGGGGGGGTAAAAAAGTTTTTGCCCTAGGCCCCAATTAGGTTAAGTCGGGCCCTGGGCACCACTTCCCAGTTCATTTCAGCGCGGGAGTAAGAGGAGAAACGTCTCCACGCTTGAAATTGAGACAACCCTTAATGCGCGCCAAACGCAAGTTCTTTTTCAGTCACTTACTTCGCTTTATCATCTGCTATTATAGCTCTTGTTACTCTAGTTAATTAAATATATTGCAGCGAAATGTCTCAAAAAAGGACAAACTATTGACTCAAAAGAGAGAAATATAATCAAATTCATGAAATATTTAATGTTAAAAAAATGCACATCAAGATTGTGAAATAAATATTATTGTCATACGATCAACAAATAGCAACCTTGCTCAGGATTGTTCATATCCTTCTCCCAAAAATAGCATCGCCGTATAGCACGTGATGAAGGCGGTGCTAAGTGCCAACTCCTGGCGAACGACCTATACCAGACGGTAGGGGGGGGGGAAACAGTTCCTGTCCACGCATAGACAAGAAAAGCGAAAGACTATGGTTTGTCTATGTGAATTAATCCCCTAGCCATTCGTCTGGAGTGATGACGGCGACTATGGTTACGAGGTTTAACTATTTCAAGTTGGGTCGTTATTTAAGACTTTTGTGGTCTACGAGAGAAAAGAAATCAAGGGGGAAAGAAGCTCCCCTCTTTTAAATGCGCTTTTTCTTGTTTCCATGGCAACAGACAGCCTTAGACTTCGAGGCTAGGGGAGTTCTTTTTATAGGCGAACTGTAGGAGGAAGTTATAGATTAAAGAGGAAATTTTGAGGGAAAAACTATGCTTGCCCAACACGATTTTAATTTTTTCTCAACATCAAAAATTGTAAATTTAATTTTGAAATTTATTGGGGATGTAAATAAATGACATATATATATATATTCATTTTTACGATTTGCTTGCTGCTGAAAATTATTTTCGATTCTTGACATTCGTTTTTCTCAGAATCAACTTTCGTGGACCTTTCTTCTCCCTTGATCTTGAAATATGTTGAATTTATGATCTGAAAAGAACACGATAATGCGTTTTTAACAACAACATGGCGAATTTTATAGCCTCGAGTGTCTTTTCTTTTTGCGTGTAAAAATTACGTCAGAGGAAACTTTTTAATGTGTCAAACAGTCCATCATTCGAACAATGCAACAATGTTTCTTCTTTTTCCTTCTTTATTCTATCGTTATTATAGACCGAAGAAATATCGCAATTTCAATTTAGAGTAATTTTAAAAGCAGCGCCATTTTGTTCCAGTTAAGAACTAATGTAAAGAACTCGAATGAATTGTTAGCTTGTTTTTTCCCTGATCAACTTCAGTTTCAAAAAGGAACAAATGATTATTTCAACCTGTCTCTTTAACCATCACATTCAAGGTCAAATAAACACATTTTTAAGCTTAGTTTTGGCTCTTTTTTTTCTCTTTACGTTTTATGTTGTTTTTTTATATTGCGCCTTTTATGTTGTTATATTCCTCAAGCTGTGTGCCTGAAAAACTTAATGAATTGTTTAACATTCAATTTGTCAATCGAATAATGTTTTAAATAACCTTCAAGTAATAGTAATAACCGGTTTAAAAGTCATTTTAAAATTAACTGTAGAACTTTCGAGAAGAATCAAGATCTTTGTTTCAAAATATTGCACTAACTGTGATGAAAGCCTGTTGTAAATATTGTAGAGATGCCCAAACAAAAATAGGATGATATATTCCAAGACTTATCAAATAATTCATCCTCCTCGCATTGAATTTTAAATCGTGTCCTTCAGTTGCAAAACCGACCATCCCTTCAAATTTTGAAAATTAGTTTTTTTTTTTTTTTTTTTTTTTTTTTTNTTTTTTTTTTTTTTTTTTTTTTTTAATTTTTTGAAATGTATATATTTTGCGCACTGTACATATTTTAATCTTTACTTTATCATGTTAAAATATTAAAATCTTAAAAATCAGAGCTTAAATAATACAACGCTTATAACTTATTTTTTAAATTATTTATAACTGCTATTCTCATTAAGTTAAAAAAAATCACTCAAATATAATTCCGTTTTTTTAATTTTTTGTAACTACATGAATGTAGTTTTTAAGGATTTTTTATTAAATGAATAAAATGGTGGTATTTTGAAAAATAAATAAATAAAAAATGACAAACTTAGTTACATTTTCGTGGATTACTCAAAATCAGTCAACCCAATTAAAAATTCTCTACATGTAACCAAAACTATATTTTATGGGAACATTGTATGAAAAATTTGTGGTTGAAAAATGTGCTAGTAACAAATACAGCAAGTAAAAAAAGCGTAGTTTCGAGTAAATTGCGTTGAAAAATTTGTGATCAGTAATCCATATAAATATATAAAATTTTGCACTGCACCTAACCATAACCATAGTGCATCAATACCAAGTGTTAATATTTCTTAATGTTATTTATAATAGTTCCTAAACTCCAACAGATGGCGCTCTGCGCAGTAATGTAAAAAGATTGATTGTATTGTATTCAGTTTCCTGTCTATGGCACTGTAACATAAACATCATTCCTTGTTTTTTTTATTAATCGAGTTGTTAAAGAGCGGGTTGTTTTTGTTTTGTTCTTTAAATGATCAAATGAATCCATTATTCATTGGTATTGTAGAAATTGTTATTCATTATTGTAGAAATTGTATACTTATTTCGAAGCTTCAATTGCTAGAGTAAATTTATTAATATCTGGAATAAATTTAATTCCATTCCACCGAAGGGGGCATTTGATATTTATTGGTTTTAAGGACTTGGTGTTGTTTGTTGCTTTCCGAATAGATGCCAACACGAACATTGGTCCCCATAACAGACAAGAATGAATTTTAATATCTCTCTGAATTATCTAAAATTATTAATATTTTACAATATATTACATTTTTTTATGTAATTTTAACATTGGTTAATATTGAATTGATGGATTAATGAATGAATTAATATTTGAAAAAAGTGTATTAAAATCAACAAACCAGTTCATCAAAGTAAATTAAAAGCAAGTATCACGAAACCTTATTCAAGAAAGTGAGATTTGAAAAAAAATTAAACTAGTGGTTAAACTTTGTTTCAAATAACTTTTATCTGTTTGCGATGGTGGCCTGCCATTTTTTAAACTTTTTGCATCATTTTGTTGCATAGTGATTGATTTTGAATAAAAAAAAAGTTGGTTTGGTTAAATAAGAATAGATATTAAAAAGTTTCAATTCATGTTTACATGAATAAGTTTTTTTAATTTATTCTGAAGCATTTTTTTCGAATTTGTTCTTTAGCTTTTAAACTCTATGCTTTTCTCGGCAGTGTTTTAAGAAATTCTAGAAATTCCAAATACATGAGATTTAAGTGATCAATGTTTTTTTTTTATATCCTCTAAGAAATAAAGTACTGTGCGAAAAAACAAAAAACGAACCACCCTAAATAACTTGATCAGATCTTCCAGTTTTAGGTCTCAATCGTAATGACTACAAGGGGTGACCTAAATTATGCTAATTTATTAGTTCGAACGATATTTTAAGTTTTGAAATCAGATAGGAAAGCGTACTTTCTCTGAATAAACATAACTTGACGGTTTTAGATTTCTGACTCCCAAAATATAGGGGGTAGCCGCAATCTGACAAATATGGTCCTAATTTGGTCAGAAGAGTTCTCCAAAGTTTGGACCCTTTGATGTTAATTTTACTTTTTGCGTATTTCGCTGTATCTCGAGCGAATGTTAAACGAATTTAAAACTTTTTACACAGAACTGTATAACTCGTTTACACAACAATAATTCCATGCAAAAAATAACTTTTAGTCAATATTTATTATTATTTTATTCAAAAATGGTAGAAAAAATTTTGAATTTCAAGGCATACAATTGTTTGAATCATTTTAAAGAATGTAATTTTATATGGCGAAATTCAACATTTGAGAATAATCGGATAAATAGTTCTTGAGAAGTTGAGTTTCAACTATCCGGCCGATTATGCTCAAAGTTTGCATTTTGGCATGTAAAATTACTTTCTTTAAAATGATGCAAACAATTGTATACCTTACAATTCAAAATATTTTTGATCATCCTTAAAAAAAATTATTTTTTAAAAAAACTTTTACTAAAAAAGTTTTTTTTTTTTTTTTNTAAAAGTTATTTTTTGCATGGAATTATCTTTGGATAAACGTGTTTTACAATTCTATGTAAAAAACTTTTCAATCCGCTTAAAATTCGCTCGAGATACAGCGAAATACGCAAAAAGTAAAATTAACATCAAGGGGTTCAATCTTTGGATCGCTTTCATGACTAAACTATGGGGACCCTACTTTCCAGATTGCCCCCTATATTTTGAGAGTCATAAATCAGAATCAGTCGAAAAAGAGGTATGTTTATTCAGATAAAGTACGTTTTTGTGCCTGATTTCATAACTTAAATTATCGTCTGCACAATTAGCATATTTGAAATCACACCCTCGAGCCTTTAGGATTGAGTCCTATATCGTGAAAATCAGATTATTAGATCAAAAGTTTTTCTGGGTGATCATTTTTTTTCTTTGCACCATTTTGTTGTACATACATGCTGCTCTAGATACTGTAAGTTTAAAACTGTTCTTCTAATGTAAAATTTTTTTATAACTTTTGAAATATTAAAGACTTAATTTCCAATTCAGAATTTAAAGCAATATATTTGAAACGATTTGTGTTGTTAGGAAAGCGTAAATTAACGTGCAATTGAAAATGGCCATCAATAGTGAAGAACACGGATGAAAAACATCACAACCTGTTTGATTATCTAATGAAGCTTGGAAGCGTTATAAATGCCTTTGAAGTTTTCCCCATGAATCAGCTTTGATGTTTTCTGTTCGATTATCTGTTTTGTTCAATTATCTCAGCATTTAATATTTGGTTAACCATTTATAAAATATTTTGTTTTAAGATGTTTCCATCTATAATTTCTTGTTAAAAAAATTACTTTTGTGTTAATATTTTTCAGGAAATAAATAAGTGCAGTGT
This sequence comes from Parasteatoda tepidariorum, assembly GCF_043381705.1. Lineage (NCBI taxonomy): Eukaryota > Metazoa > Arthropoda > Arachnida > Araneae > Theridiidae > Parasteatoda > Parasteatoda tepidariorum. The sequence continues at coordinate 6,170,219 of NC_092206.1, forward strand.
ACATAGCACAAAATTAACGGTCGACTAAATATTAAAAAAAAAAATGGCGATTTAAAATTTGTTTGTTACTCACCTCTTTTTTCGCCGAAAATTACCTCGTGTTCCAAAACACGTGCTTTCAATTTCCCGTATTATTTAACTATACGTAATAACCCTGAAACATCCAAATTATTTTATTTTGGTTCAAAATTTAGAGGGGGTCAGACTATCAAAACTTTCGTTCAGGTTAATTACTTTTTATTAATTTATAGTCGGTAATATTTAAAAGCAATCTAACTAATATAATTCCATCATTATGATTACAATTACTTTTGAGGAATGCTTTACATTAAGATTATCAATAATTATTTTAATAGCTCAGATTTTGAATTTTTGCAAGCGTTGCCACATGTTTTCAAAAATAGCTGTTATAACACTAGAAAGACTGAAACTACCTATATTCCCCAAAGCAGTCAAAATGTGGAGAAAATAAAATAATGTGCGAAGAAATTTGTTTACAATTAATTTTTAATATTTTTTATATGATTCACAGTTGCATAACAAGTTATTAGTAAACATTAACAATAAGAAAAATTACATGTTGTACAAAGAGTCACGAAATTCTAAGAAATTGTGTCATTATATGCATCGTTGTTTTTCTAATTGAAATTAAAAAGCAGTCAAAATAACTTCCTTGGCCAATCTAGTGTTAAAAATGCTACCACGGGCTAGTAACGAAATTTCCTTATTTTGCTCTGTAGTAGTAAAATGTGTCAAGTTTAAAAGGAAATTGCTTCTCAGTAAAAAAGAGAAAAAATTAATATAAGCCGTGACTGCAACTAAACATTCGAGAACAAATTGCTCAAAAAAAAATTTTTTTTTAAGAATGTTAAAGAAAGAAGAAGTTTCTATGACGTTAAGAGCTGTATAACCACTAAACTTAAAAGTATTGCAACACCTAAAAACGTCAATGACTTTAACTTCTGAAACACATGTGCTGTATATGGCCTCCGGTAAAGTAACCTATTGCAGCCCCTTCCAATGATTGGGGAAAAGTTATGAAACTAATATTATAGGTTCGATCCATAGTTATTAGATGTAGAATTTATGAAAATTACTTTTCGTAATTCGAAAGTACTTCCTCAAACGCCATTTTGATTGATATCTTCTCTTAAACAATTAAACATCCACACAATAAATAAATAACCATATCTCATTTAAGAAACATAACTTAGTGAATTTTGCTAAGAAGCAAGTAATATAAAATAAAAAATTTTTTAAGTAAATTCCTACTTAGGCCCACAAAGAAAATTTTTATTTTATTTACTTTTCACTTAATGTCCAAGAATTTCCTCTCAAATTCTTGTTATGTCGAATTTTTTTCGGAAAAATCACAATGTAAATTTATTTTTAACCAATTCTTTTCTGTATAATTATTCTTGTCTCACTTTTAAAAATAAAATTATCATTGTTGTATTTAGACTTAAAATCAACTATCATTACATATTTAATAGTTATTCTTATATTTCATGACTCTACTTTTTAGAGTAATACTTCAGAATATATTTTTTTTCTCTACATTCTAGAACATATTTAATTCTGAACTTGTTATCTCGAAAACTCTCTATCTCGAAATTTTATTAGCGTCCCTTCAATTTCGAGGTATCGAGAGTTTACTGTATTAAAGTCAGGGGTCTGTTTAGAAGAAATTTGGGTCCGTCAACAGACACTTCACAAAATATTTTTTCATTAAAACGGACCCTTCACAAAATATTTTAACTTAAAAATGGACCCTTCACAAAATGATTTTTCTTTTAATCGGACCCTTCACAAATTTGTTTATCTACATTATTGCTTTGTTAATCGAATAAACCCTTCCCAGACAAGAAAGACAGACGGAAACGAATTAAGTTTTGTCTTCGGCAGACGATTCTTCCATTATTCGTTTGAAATGAATATTCTGCTTTCAGCGGTATAGACTAAATACCAAATATTTGTATGCTACATCTCTAATTTAGAAGCAGCAATTGCTGTTTATTTTTGAAAAAAAAATTTTTTTTTAATTATAATTTTACAGTGCTGAGCATAATCGTGTATCTATTTACAATTTAAAAACTCAGTGAAAAAGTTTTCTGCAATAACCGGATCCTATTTGCACAAATTCTTAAAAGCGGACCCAGGTTGAAAGAATGCGAGTAATTTTTTTCACAATTTCACGAAAACCGGACCTTTCACAAAATGTCTGGACAGACCCCTGAAAGTACAAAAACAGCCGCAAAATAAATATTAATAAAAATAAATATTGCATTTTAGTAAACCAACTTAGTGAATAGTGACTTAAATGAACTTCGCCAACCGTTCATTTTCCTTATTTTTTTTTATTTAATGAATTTTTTTTTCTTCTTCCCTTGATTCTCTACCTGGCGATTCTAAATTATTTTGTTCTCTATTCAGTTTGTTCCTATAACTGCAGAACAGAGTATGTACCGCACCTTCTCAGAAATGGAACTTTTTATTCTGGCTTTAAATGTGTGTTTGAGAAAATTGTTTTCAAATTTCTCTAGCAAAAATTGTTCTTTTTTTAAAAAAAAAAAAATAAATGAACTACTTCGTAATGTGATATTGTTCATTTACCTAAATCACCTAGTAAATTTTTTAAATCAGTAATTTTGTCTGTTTAAAAAAAACTTTAATAGTCTACAGTTATTTTTACTAAGTTGTCACCCGACCCTGTAAATTGATAATAGTGGTATTAGGTTGACGCTGAACTAATTTAGATTTTTAAAAACCATTTTATCGTTTAGTGTTTTGATTACGAAGAAGAGGCCTAAAAAATTTTCTTTTTCATATACCCATCCAACTGCAATGATTGCACAATAGTGTTTCAAAAAAAGTGAGAAAATGTTGGTACTAAGTTCCTCGTTGTTAAATTTCAGTTGGAGCACATTTTTTGCTATGTCCATCTTCTAAAAAACGCGTTTTGAGCTGTGTCCAGAATAAAAATTTAACCGACAATATATATTTCATTATTTGCACAAAAGTAATCAATTATTTACAATTGAGCTGTTTCCAGCACATATTCGTTAATATTAATTTTTAATAACACACTTTGTGGTTAAGAAATATTAATACTTATCAGTTGGAGAATTTATGACAAATACAAAAAAAAAGAAAGAAAGAAAAACAATGACCTAATAAAACAGTTTTGAGATATAAATTTAGCATACTTCAAATTGTGGAGTTGTGACCAAGTTCAAATAATTTAGCCGGTGACCGAAATGGGCAATTGGGTAAAATATGAAAAAAGCACAACTACTTCCACTTACTAGGAATAACATTTACCTTTTAGTTTAATTAATAAACTAAGTTTTATATATGTTTACTAAATTCACAAACTTCGGCAAAACAACAATATAAATTATTTCCAAAGCAACTAGACTAATACAATTTCAGCCTGGCGAGTAACGACTTATAAACAAGACACTTCGTTTGATGCTTTTACTTGTAGCAAATCAGGTTCACAGAAAATGCTGTTCACTAGTTAAATTTAGTAGGAATAACACGATCTGTGACGTAGGCTACAGTATACCCAATTGTTGACTTTCACCGGTGAATGTTGACAATCACATAGTCGCTTTGGCAAATGTCTGAAATATATACTAGCTCTAGTTAAGTGCCACTGCCCGGTATACCCTACACTGATGTTTTTTTAAGGTTCAGTACCACTGCCCGGTATGCATTTGTGAGGTATACCCTACACTAATGTTTTTTTAAGGCTCAATACCGCTGCCCGGTATGCATTTGTGAGGTATACCCTACACTGATGTTTTTTTAAGGTTCAGTACCGCTGCCCGGTATGCATTTGTGCGGTATACCCTACACTGATGTTTTTTTAAGGTTCAGTACCGCTGCCCGGTAGGCATTTGTGAGGTATACCCTACACTGATGTTTTTTTAAGGTTCAGTACCGCTGCCCGGTATGCATTTGTGCGGTATACCCTACACTGATGTTTTTTTAAGGTTCAGTACCGCTGCCCGGTATGCATTTGTCCGGTATACCCTACACTGATGTTTTATTAAGGTTCAGTGGAACTGACCGGTACTCCGAACACTGGTGTTTCTCCTAATCTAATCCTCAGCAGATATTAAAATATCGAATAAATACAATAATATCAACGAATAAATTAATATCAAATTGGATATAACAAATATTTCAGACATTCACCAAAGCGACTATGTGATTGCAGACATTCACCGGCGAAAGTCGACATTCTCTTGATTTCGGCCATTCAAGCTAACAGAGTTAATAGATACAGACAGGGAACGGAACAGTAAAAAATACACTTCACTCGAAATCGATACATTATTAAAATAAAATCATTGGGGATGCTTGTAAACTAAGAATGCTTGAAAAGGCATGAATATTGCATTTAAAAAAAAAAGATCTCATTGGACCTATTTTTTTAAATTTTTTTATCCTACGTTATGCATTATGGTTAATTCGTGTGGGCTAGAGAATATATTTGACATAAATAAATTATCTAACATTTTAATTAATTTATTAAATTAGATTAAGTAAAAACAGGTGAACCAATTAAAAACAGTAACTTCAATCACTTAATATTTCGCAAAACCACGTCAATATCAATGTTAATAAACCATAAAATGTTGATGTCACCGTGAATGACCGAAATCAAAAGAATGTCGACTTTCTCCGGTGAATGTCTGCAATCACATAGTCGCTTTGGTGAATGTCCGAAATATTTGTTATAATAGATTTGATATTAATTTATTCATTGATATTAATATATTTATTCGATATTTTAATATCTGCTGAGGATAGATTAGGAGAAGCATCAGTGTTCAAAGTACCGGTTAATTGCCCACTAGGCAGTGGCACTTGAGTCTTGACCTTAAGAAAACATTTATGCAGAGCAATACCGGGCAGTAGCACTTAACTAGTACGTAGGGAACCGATTATCCGGAACGGTCGGGACCTTCGCTATTCCGGATAATTGATTTTTCCGGTTTGCTGAATCGCTACAAAAAGCCGTTTTTTATTGTTAAACCCAACTAAAAAAAAAATTGGAAATAATCTTAAAAATAAGAAAAAACGATGAAGTAATACACTAATGATTATTCCCAAAATGATGGTAAGGTAAACATCTTTAAAAAAAGAAAGAAAAATCGTAAACTCTTATGAGGAAAAAATTTTTTTTTTAAAAAAATGGCGAGAAAATTTATTTATCTTCGTTCCGGTTTTTTGGTTTTCCGGTTTTCTGATTTCCGGATAACGGGTTCTGTACTATATATTTCGGACATTTACTAAAACGACTATGTGATTGTCAACAATCACCCATTTTTGTCATTCACAGTAACATTAGCGTTAGTTTGTATTGAATATATTGATAACTCAAATCAATTATTAATTTGTATTGATAACTCAAACCAAAAATCAATATTCAATATTTTATAGAATTTTGAGAATCATGTCAATGTCAATATAACTTAAAGTTAAGATTTTATAAAATATTAAAAAACGAATTTAGTGTCTTACAATAATATTTTAGAGAACCTTAAAAAACTATTCAATAAACTATAACATCCTTTTTCACAAACTCAAATGATTGTTAAAAAAATTTATATATATTTTTTATGCATTTATTTTTTTTCCCCAGCTACTTTTTTATTCCATTTAATTCGATGAAGTCAGAGACTTTAATCCCAAGGTGGCCTTCAACCGAACATTCAGGTCATCTATTTTATTAATTTATTTTCATATGTGATTTTAGAATGAATCTGGAAGGGTAGAAGCATTTAATTCTCGCTTGTATTTATCGTATGAATTAATTAATTTCTTCGAAATTAAAATAATTTGTTTCAGAATGAAGAGAAGAATTTAAGAAGTGTATAATAATTTTAATTGATATAGTGACAATTAACTAATTTAAATGAATAAATGAAATAAAAGTTGAAGCCGGCGGAACAAGTCGTCTGTTCTTGGAAGTAATCATAGAATGACTATGAAAGGGTAAAGCATTTAAATCTCGCTGGTATTTATCGTATGAATTTATTAATAATTTCGAAATTAAAATAATTTATTTCAGAATTAAGAAAAGAAATTAAGAACTTTATAATAATTTAAATTATATTATCCTAGCGATTTACTAATTTAAATGAATAAATGAAAATAAAAGAGGAAGACGGCGGAACAAGTCGTCTGTTCTTAGAAGTAATCGTCCGTTAGAAAATATCACGTGAGAGTACCGTGTATGACGCATGGTGTCCAAAGGAAATGATCTCTTTTGAAACGGGATGTTTCAAAAAAGAATAAAATAAAGAGTTTCTACCTTAATGGAACATTCAGATAAATCCTTTGTCACAAACTTACCTTTCGAAAGATAATGACTGTCAATTTCTGTGACGTAGTGATCTACTTTTCTTTTATTTTTCTGAAATTTTTGCCCTTTAACTTTAAAATGATGGAGGAGACAAACCAGTACGTCATAAAAGTGGTTTTTCAAATTATTATTTTTCTTAAAAAAAACTCATTCCTGATTTATAAGCTATAATTGTTACAAATATTTTCTTGTGTGTGTGGTATTGGAATTATGAGTTAATGAAAAGCTCAATGAAGAAAAGCGGAACCGGGGTGGCTCAGAGGGTAAAGAGCTCGCCTCCCATTGAGGTGACCCGGGTTCGATCCCGGCGATAGCTGGTCGATTCAAATTCTTCATACGCCTTTCACCGACCTCAGTGCTGACGTAAAATATCCTCAGTGGTAGATGGATCATGGGTTAGAGTCCCCTTGCCGCCAGGTGTACCGTGGGAGGTTTTGTGGTTCTCCTTCCCATGTAACGCAAATGCAGGTTAGTTCCATCAAAAAGTCCTCGTCGGAGGCAAATTTCTCCCAATACTTGATCCAGGAGTTCCCTTGTCTTCTGGATTAGATTCAAAATTACAAGGTTACGGAGTTGTACATTAGTAGTCGTAAACCCAAAAATTGGGTCGGCTGTTCAACGACGGTTATAAGATAAAAACCTGAGCCGTGATGGCTCAGNATTCTGATCTATATATATATTTCTCTTACACGGCGACAAAAAAAAGCCTCATTACAACTCCCCGAATGGCAACGCTAGAAAATCGACCCATGATTGCCGGAAAAATGTCACATGCCAAATCTAGCTGAGATGGCTCAACATGTAGCGCTTTTAAAAACGGAAACTGAAATAACCAGAGAGAACATAAGCTAGGCAGAAGTGAGTAGTCTTTGTCGATAGATCTCTATTTTAGTATTTTGTCGAAAGCGCGTTTTTTAACGAATTTATATATTACGAATTTATTTGTTTTACTAGAATTTATTTGTTTATGCAGGTTTTTCCATTGCAATTCACTTATTTCAATTTTTAATAGACTTAATTATAGCCAAAATTTTAACATGTTTAAAGAGATATCAGTTTTAGAAATTTTATCTTAAGATTTCATACTATAGCACATTTCTAATAGGTTTAACGAATTCCATGTCATTTGTTTGAATTCAAATTTATTTTAATGACTTAGTATTTACTAAAGAGATGTAATTTTCTTTTTTTAAAAAAAGTTGTCGTATGGATTTGAATTATTGTTTTGAATTCTTAGAATTTTGTGCATTTGCAATGTATCTAAGTTAGTAGCGAGCGAAACGAACTTGGTTTGCGAAGCAAACCATATAAGATTGCGTAGCAATTTTCGGGGGTTGGCGAGCGTTAGCGAGCAGGGGGCGCAGCTCACTAGTAAATTAGAAATTATCAATGATGTTATCTTTAAAAGATGTGAAAAACTGAATCGCTTATAGTGAAATTTAAAACAATGACTAACGCTTAACCCATCAGAGAATTCTAGTTCGTTTTTCGTTTATCCCTATTTAATTTACGAATTAATATTTGAAAAAACTGTATTAACATCAAGTGTCATCCACTACAAGTTTAAAAAAATTTATTAGAACTGAAATTGGATGAATAAAAAGTATTTTTATTAAAGATTGAAAATTTGAACAACATTTAGGGAGAGTTAAAACTAATAGCAGGGATTGAAAAAAAGAATGAAGGTTTTTAAGTCATATCTTAACTTAATGCAGTTTACTCTCGATTTCTCGAACTTACATATCTCGAAAACCTTGTTACATCAAAAATATATTTTTCCCCTTGGTATTATATATCCACGTAGCATTAATTTTAATTTCTATGTCGAAGATTTTCCTTTCAAAACCTTATAATGCCGACTTTTTTTCGAAATAGAAAATTAAATTTTTTCCGAAAAATCACAATGCAAAATTATTTTTAACCAATTCTTTTCTATTTAATGCATAATTGTTCTTGTCTTACTTTTAAAAATAAAATTATCATTGTTGTATTTAGACAGAAAGTCAACTATCATTACATATTTAATAGTAGTTATTCTTACGTTTATTAACTCTACTTTTTACAGTAATATTTTAGAATATATTTTTCTGCATTTTAGAACATATTGAGTTTTTAACTTGTTATCTCTCTCTATCTGGAATTTTTTTTAGCTTCCCTTCAATTTTGAGGTATCGAGAGTTTACTGCATTGCAAGTCAGGGGTCTGTTTAGAAGAAATTTGGGTCCGTTAACAGACCCTTCACAAAATATTTTTTCATAAAAACGGACCCTTTACAAAATATTTTAAGCGGACCCAGGTTGAAAGAATGTGAGTAATTTTTTTTCACAATTTCACGAAAGCCGGACCTTGCACAAAACGTCTGGACAGACCCCTGAAAGTACAAAAACAGCCGCAAAATAAATATTAATAAAAATAAGTATTGCATTTTAGAAAACCAACTTGGAGAATAGTGACCTAAATGAACTTTCGCCAATCTTTCATTTGCTTTATTTTTTTGTTTAATGCACTTTTTTTCTGCCCTTGATTCTCTACCTGGCGATTCTAAATTATTTTGTCCCCTATTCAGTTTCCCATAACTGCAGAACAGAGTATGTAACGCACCTTCTCAAAAATGGAACTTTTTATTCTGGCTTAAAATTGTGTTTGAGAAAATTGTTTTCAAATTTCTCTGCCAAAATTGTTCTTTTTTTTAATAAAAATAAATAAATGAACTACTGGATCCATCTAAGTTCGTAATGTGATATTGTTCATTTACCTAAATCACCTAGTAAATTTTTTAAATCAGTAATTACATCTACTTAAAAAAAAATTTTTAATAGTCGACAGTTATTTTTACTAAGTTGTCACCCGACCCTGTAAATTTATAATAGTGGTATTAAGTTGACGCTGAACTAATTTAGATTTTTAAAAACCATTTTATCGTTTAGCGTTTTGAATACGATGAAGATGCCTAAAAAATTTTCTTTTTCTTATACCCATCCAGCTGTAATGATTGCACAATAGTGTTTAAAAAAAAAGTGTGAAAATAATAGTAGAAAATTCCTCATTGTTAAATTTGAGTTGGAGCACATTTTTTGCTATGTCCATTTTCTAAAAAAAAACGCATTTTGAGCTGTGTCCAGAATAAAAATTTAATTCTGGGCACAGCTCAAAATGTGATTGTCAACAATCACCCATTTTTGTCATTCACAGTAACATTAGCGATAGTTTGTATTGAATTTATTGATAACTCAAATCAATTATTAATTTGTATTGATAACTCAAACCAAAAATCAATATTCAATATTTTATAGAATTTTGAGAATCATGTCAATGTCAATACAACTTAAAGTCAAGATTTTATAAAATATTAAAAAACGAATTTAGTGTCTTACAATAATATTTTAGAGAACCTTAAAAAACTATTCAATAAACTATAAAACCTTTTTCACAAACTCAAATTATTGTTAAAAAAATTATATATATTTTTTTATGCATTTATTTTTTTCCCAGCTACTTTTTTCTTCCATTTAATTCCATAAAGTCAGAGACTTTAATCCCAAGGTGGCCTTCAACCGAACATTCAGGTCATCTATTTTATTAATTTATTTTCAAATGTGATTTTAGAATGAATCTGAAAGGGTAGAAGCATTTAATTCTCTCTTGTATTTATCGTATGAATTAATTAATTTCTTCGAAATTAAAATAATTTGTTTCAGAATGAAGAGAAGAATTTAAGAAGTGTATAATAATTTTAATTGATATAGTGACGATTAACTAATTTAAATGAATAAATGAAATAAAAGTTGAAGCCGGCGGAACAAGTCGTCTGTTCTTGGAAGTAATCGTAGAATGAATATGAAAGGGTAAAGCATTTAATTCTCACTGGTATTTATCGTATGAATTAATTAATAACTTCGAAATTAAAATAATTTATTTCAGAATTAAGAAAAGAAAATAATAACTTTATAATAATTTAAATTATATTATAGTGGCGATTAACTAATTTAAATGAATAAATGAAAATAAAAGAGGAAGCCGGCGGAACAAGTCGTCTGTTCTTAGAAGTAATCGTCCGTTAGAAAATATCACGTGAGAGTACCGTGTATGACGCATGGTGTCCGAAGGAAATGATCTCTTTTGAAACGGGATGTTTCAAAAAAGAATAAAATAAAGAGTTTCTACCTTAATGGAACAATCAGATAAATCCTTTGTCACAAACTTACCTTTCGAAAGATAATGACTGTCAATTTCTGTGACGTAGTGATCTACTTTTCTTTTATTTTTCTGAAATTTTTGCCCTTTAACTTTAAAATGATGGAGGAGACAAACCAGTACGTCATAAAAGTGGTTTTTCAAATTATTATTTTTCTTAAAAAAAACTCATTCCTGATTTATAAGCTATAATTGTTACAAATATTTTCTTGTGTGTGTGGTATTGGAATTATGAGTTAATGAAAAGCTCAATGAAGAAAAGCGGAACCGGGGTGGCTCAGAGGGTAAAGAGCTCGCCTCCCATTGAGGTGACCCGGGTTCGATCCCGGCGATAGCTGGTCGATTCAAATTCTTCATACGCCTTTCACCGACCTCAGTGCTGACGTAAAATATCCTCAGTGGTAGATGGATCATGGGTTAGAGTCCCCTTGCCGCCAGGTGTACCGTGGGAGGTTTTGTGGTTCTCCTTCCCATGTAACGCAAATGCAGGTTAGTTCCATCAAAAAGTCCTCGTCGGAGGCAAATTTCTCCCAATACTTGATCCAGGAGTTCCCTTGTCTTCTGGATTAGATTCAAAATTACAAGGTTACGGAGTTGTACATTAGTAGTCGTAAACCCAAAAATTGGGTCGGCTGTTCAACGACGGTTATAAGATAAAAACCTGAGCCGTGATGGCTCAGGGGATAGAGCGTTCGCTTTCCAATTAGGTTAACCGGGTTCGATTCTCAGCGATGTCTGGCCGATAAGAATCCGGCATCCGGCTTGCACGGATCAAAGTTCTGACGTAAAAATATTCTCATTGGTAGACGGCTCATGGGTTATTCTCTTGCCGTCAGGGTAACAGTGGGAGGCTTTCGTGGTTTTTCTCTCCGTGTAACGTAAATGCGGGTTAGTTCCATTAGAAATTCCTCCACGAAAGCCAATTTCAGCCAATATTTCATCCAGGAATTCCTTGGTCTTCTGGATTGGGCTAAGTTACGACTAGCTGTGCCCCCGACAGTTTTGTGCCTGGATTTCTAAATCAAGATTTGTTTAAACTGAAGAAAGGATTTTTAAAAAATGTAAATTAACTTGTAAAGGCAACAACTCAGTTAATAAATCCGCGGTGGTTCTGAGGATAGAATGCTTTATTTCTAATAAGGCGATCCATGTTCGAATTCCAGAGAGGACTTGTCGATTCGAAAACTACTCCCGACGAGCATTGATTACGCGGCTGACGTAAAATATCTTCTGTGTTGGTTGATAGAATCTGTTTTGCTGTCGGGCTAACCGTAGAGGTTTTCGTTATTTTCTTATTTCTAGAACACCGACGTTTAAGATTATCAATTTTCAACTCTGCAGTCTAGTAGTTTTGAACATAACTTAGAAAACACTTGAATCAAGCATTTTATTTTATATTTAAAAATCGTCGTTGAACAGCCGACTTAGCTTTTTGGGTTTCCGACCACTAATGTTATACCTTGTAATGTTGAACCCACTACGGAAAACAAGGGAACTCCTTGTACTGGGAGAAATTTGCCATCGTGGACTTTTTTTGATAGAACTAACCCGCATTTATATTACATGGAGAGGAAAACCACGAAGCCCTCCCACAGTTACCCTGACGGCAAAGGGACTGTAACCCATGATCCGTCTACCACTGAGGATATTTTAAAGTCAGCACTGTGATCGGTTTTACCCGTATGCGGAATTCGTACTGACTAGCCTTCGATGGGATTCGAACCCGGTTCACCTCATTGGAAGGCTAACGCTCTATCCCCTGAGCCATCACGGATCTGAATCAAGCATTGGAACAAACTAGCCTTCCTGGTGGAACTAATTTCCGCATTCATGATACACGAGAGGAAAAACGCAAGAACCGCCAATGTTAATCCTCTGGCAAAGGGATTATAACCTATAATCCGTCTACCACTGAAGATGTTATACTTCAGCACTCTGGTTGGTGCGAAAAGAAAGTAGAAATCGATCGATTGATTGATTGAATGTAGAGGTTTTATGGCACAAGATCCAAAGGAGGATATGCTGCGCCAAACAATTTGTTGAGTCAGATCTAAAGTAGAAATCGAATCGACCAGACATTGCTGGGATTCAAACCTTGGTTACCACATTGGGTGAGGAGTGCTATATTCAATAAGCCAACACGGTTCTATCTGACTGCTTAAGTCAAGTTCCGTAAAAAGGGCTTTCAGCACTATAATGACACTGAGCCCATGTCCAAGAGATCGTGGGTTCGATCCCCGCCGGCCGAAGACTCTCCGTGTAATAAATGGTGACTGATGCACATTAAATCTGTCGGGTCACAAAGTCTCCCATGTTCCCATAACAAATCATACCTTTTTATGTACTGATCCAGGAGTTTCCTTGTCTTTTGGATTGGTTTCAAAATAACAAGGCTACGGAATTGAACATCATAGTCGTAAACCCAAAATTGGTTCAGCTGTTCAACGACTGTTATAAAATAAAATAAAAAACCACATTTTTAAATTGTTATTGAAAGCTTTTTGGGTGGAAAACACAAACTTTTTTATGCGGGAAAAAACATGTTTCTGTATAGTGTGCTGTTATCCAATGGAAATTCCAGCAACAAAACTTTATTTCATCCATTAATATCAAATAGCGTCTTGATTGATTAAAAAGAATAAAAGTCCGGGATCCGGGTGCTGGTATACTGCACCCTATTTAAAGCATTTTCACGTTTTTACGTATCAAACGTTTCTCGTATTAAACGTTACGTATCACGTTTATCAAAACGGTGCTCGAAATTGTGTATTGTAACAAATTAAAGGGAAAACAAGAGCAAACGTAAAAACTGCTACAAAATTAGAAAATCGGGCCTCGACAGTTCGGGTCGTGGATTTTATCCTTTCTCAAGGTGCCGCTTGAAGACTAACTAGACATTATTTAACACACCGATAGCCAAGCTTTAGTAAATTCTAGCATGGCAAGTTCAAGCACTTAAGTTGTTATTTTAAGCACTCATTTGAAGCACTTAAAAAATTACAATCCTATAAACCGTATTATTCCCATGTAACCTAAAAAATTGTAACAGAAAAATGCCCTTTGTTTATTATAGTTCACCAGAATTCATCCTTCAGTTTCAGTTTGAATCTCGAGAAAGAAAAAGATAGTTGATAGTTTTACATTGCTGTTTGAAGACTGCGAATGAAAAACGGAAAAGCAGAAAACTTAATACACTCACGGAAAAGCAGAGTTTTTCCAGGTTACGTGTAATAACTCTCGGAAAGAGCCAATTTTTCACGTTATTAGTTTGAAAAAACTTAATACAGTGTAATATCACAGGAGCGATCACTCTCAGTTCCACATTAAAATGGTCTTTGATGGAAGGTGTGTCGTTCTTAGAGGTTACTTCCACCGACTTCAAAATTGTTATGGAAGGTACTTGATTTTTCCTGGACGATTTCAATTTTAGTCAGTGTCATTTTCTTGGTACGGAAAAGCAACTTCTGTTGGCGTCGGAAACGGCATATCGATGAACAAAATTTAGCGTCTATAAAATATTATCCCAGCTGATATATAATTATGTGTAAAAGCAAATGTACCAATTATGAATGATAAAGCTATTTTAGATGAATAAACAATTGTGTTTTAAGTTTTGCATTTAATTTTTATATCATGAAAATTTTTTAACTTTAAAAGATGAAGAGAGGTGTGTTTTTTTTTTTTTTTTCCTAAAATAACTTCTTTTTCTAATTTAACTTTCAACTCTAAAAGTAAATCACGGTGTTACGAATTTCTGCCTGCCAGAAGAGGGCGTTGTACTCACTCACAATAATTCTGTAATCACTTATGTGGCAGGCAATGGTTTGAACTGGATGGCACATTGGAGAGCCCCTTTGCGTATCATATTGTTTTATTTTGTTTATTAAATTTGTTTGTATGGTTTCTTTAATTAATGCACCCATTCACCACTGAATCATTCTGCATATCACACTGATAACATCGTCTTTAGTGGAAACGGACTGCAACATGAGGTTGTATCCTTTAAAAAGAGCTCTTTAAATAAGAGCCTCAAACAGATATTTTGAATATATTTTAATCTACTTATTTGTTTTGTTAATTTATTTTTTCATGTTTCCTTATTTGAGTTTTACCGCATTTGGGGCAAATGTTTACCCAATCTCTGTTGTTGTTGTTGTTGTTAATTTACGTCGCACTAGAGCTGCACAATGGTTACCCAATCTCTGAAAGATGTTTTAAGGGTCTCTCCTAAAGGTTTTCTTCTACACTAAGTTTATCGAAAAAATTCCGTGCCTCACAAAAGTGGTAGTAAGTAGTAAATAGGTAGTCTTTCCCGGAGGTTTCACCGTACTTAAAGCTTTCCCTTAGGTCTTCCTTCCTTTGGGTCTAGTTTTTTGTTCTTTTATTATTATTATTATTATTTTTAAATTTAATTCAAAATTAGTTTTTCATACTTCAGCCAAAATTTGTAACAGGAAAATGGTTAGTTAAAAGAAAATAATTCTTGTAACATTATCAAGTGACAGTGGATAAATTTCTCCTCCCAGAGTTCCTAGTTTTAGTTCAAAATAATAAAGATAGATGGGGTTGCGCATAATAAATCTACATATCATAGAAGAAACAGCGTCATTGTATATTGCGACATTACAACATGAGATTACAGCTGATCGTTTGACAGGATGTTCACTCTATGAAACTTGTAACAAGATTTTTATTTAATGAAAACTTCAGAAAAAGAGTGATTAATTAGCAATTATTTTTCTGTGATATACATGACTACTATCTGCACTGCCATCTGTCGAAAATGTTTTGAACCAGAAACCTAGGCAAAGAAAACTTATGCCCTGTTACATAAATTTGTAGTGGAAATTGCTTTTATTTTTACTTCAATCGTTTTCTTTTTATCAATTTTTGAGAGCCGTCAGTTTAATTTAAGACTCTCTGTTGCCACTATTTAAGTAATCACATATTTCTCTGTTACAATTCGATCATTAACCCACTAGAATCTGAAGTACTTAATGACAGATAATGGCTATTAATAACAGCAAAAATATCTCTTTTTCGATTCTAAATATAAAATGAAGATCCTAATATAGAGATAAATATTTTCGTACTTTGTATACTGACGTCATCGGATGTTGTCTATACTGAAAACATGCTTTGGACTTTAGTTTACTCGCGAGACTTTGAGACCGTTCACGCGACGTTTAATAACAGTTGTTAGAAAAGAATGTACTTCAACCCGTTAACTTATTTCTGTTATCAGTTTATATATCATCTTCCAATCGTTTGACAAGATACAAATTTCTTTCTATATTCGAAATAATAAATTTGAATTGGACTGAACAAACTTAAGACGTTCAAAGTTCATACTGAATTAGCTACATTTCCTTTTTTTTTTTTATCCTTCTTATGATTTCATGCGGATGTGCCGAATTTAAAACAAAGAGTTCCACATATTGTTCAACAATTTCTCTGATGTTACGAGGCAAATAAACGAAGTGACTAACTAAATTATAATGACTAAATTAACAGTTCTTTTTACCTTTCATCTATTTAAAGTAAAAAAAAAATGTAAACAATGCTTTTTTTAGATTAAACTAAAAAAAGGAGAACGTTTTATTTTTGATCGGTCGAATTAAAAAAAAAAAATAGGTATCTTTCAAGTGCGAAGAACTCTTATTTCGATTACGTAGTTCACTTTTGTAGGGCAAAAATCACTTTCGAAAGATATGGTTAGGAGTGATTTTTGGTGGTGATATATTTAAGTGATATGCTCTACGTTTTTATGTCTTAAGTCAGAAAAAAATAAAGAGTACATGCTTTTTTTTCTTAGTCTTTCTTTCGTAGTTTTTAAAAATCTTCCTTCCATGTTTTATTAGATTTTATCTGATAGTTTGTTACATCGGAAAATGGTTGAAATTTCAAGTGGCGATAAATTTTGTTTCACGATTTAAAAAACAATTATGATTATCATCATCCGGCACGTAACTCCAATTGGAATTTATTGAAAGTGAGCGAAATTGGAATTGATCGTAAAATAATTTTGTTTATAATTATGGCATTCGTTATGTTTAAAGCGATCAGGAAACGATTGGAATAAGTATTGTTATTCCTGTTGTTATTCAGCCTACGTTCCATTTCAAACTTGAGCATAGGAACCAATCAAAGAATGGATAAAATTTTGATTACCATTAAATTTATTCCGGTGATAATGCAGCAGAAAGTTCGACTTCTCTGAAAAAATTTAAACTTGCATTATCCAATAGGAATTTATTGAAGTTGAACGAAATTGGAATTGATCGTAAATTAATTTTGTTTATAATAATGACATTAAATCATGTTTAAAGCGATAGGGAAAGGATTGGAATAAGTATTGTTATTCAGCATACGTTCCATTTAGACCAGGGATTGCCAAACTTTTTTGATCATCGACCGCTACATAATTTTTCGAAATCTCCATCGACCCCCATAAAAGTAATTTTCTGCTAATTTAAATAAGATTCTA